>NC_056748.1:630558141-630630641 GCF_019279795.1 Protopterus annectens | reverse complement strand
GAAACCCATTTTTTATGTCAAATGTGATTCATTAGAACCTCAATAGGCAAATAAAAGGCACATCAAAACCATATTGGTAAATTCTTCAAACCCCCAATTCTAGAGCCATCTCAGTCAATATCCCAGTACCTCACTCCTTTTCAGAAATCTTAACGCTCTGAAGATCATTTTAAATGTAATATTCTGATATGCAGTTTAGAAGTTGTCATGGATACCAGCAGTGCAGAACTTCCTCCTTATATAACTACAGCCCATACAGAAATACATAGTTGACAAACAGTCATCCAATCCAATCCAAAGGTCTTCAGACTTAGAACATGAATTACAATCAATACACGTATGGAGGAAAATGGTCCATCGGCTGTTCAGCTTATATGGTTAATGAAGGAGGTATAAGAAATGAGTAAATAAACAAGCAGATTAATATGTAAGTAACGTGTGAATACTACCCTTCCAGGACTGTAGAAAAAAAACAATTAAAAAAAATCTAAACTCCAAAAAAAGTCCATGTTATCACGCTAGCAATATTCAGACCAATGCCATTATTTAGTTGTTGACAGATCTTGGACAACTTAAGCAACTGGCAACCCAGCTAGTTTACAATATGCATTTACAGCAGCTCAGGAAGAAGACGTTGCTCTACTTTCCAACCCATTTTCCTTTAGAATTCTTCTTATCAAATAGCCTCCCACTGGCTACTCCACTGACCCATTTGTTTCCAAAGGGAAACAAGGTCTGCAGGCTATTTATTCTGTAAGAACAAGGAGTGTGCATGCTAGCTTTAGTGCCACCATCCATTGAGGTGACAGGTTTTTACTTTACCTGAGTATAAAGGTCTGTGCAAGTACAGTCAAGTGCAAAGGCAAAATGATGAATCCAAACAGCAGCAGCCAACCCTTCTAGTCAGCAAAACCTTTTATTTTATATTATTTCATTAGGAAGCAGACCGGTTTTGGCACTCCATGCCTTCATCAGTGTTAAAGTTCCAAATAACAATGCCACATTAAAATATATAAGTGATAGAGAATCATTAGAAAATCACCACCCATTTAAAGAGACAGCATCACTTCATTGAGCCCTGGTAAAAATAAAGCCCCCAGTCTCACTATTCATGAATATTCCTTATTATTCAGGATGCCATCCCAACCTAACTTATTACATGAAGCTAGATTAATACTGTCAATAATAATGAAATTAAACCCAGCAGAAGGATGTTTCTGAATATGCTTATATAATGCATCGGACAGTAGGACATTTCTGATATCACTCATATACTCAAAAATCTGAGTTTTAAGTTGTCTGGATGTTTGTTCTACATAAAAAGCTGAACATGTGCAAGTAGCTAAATAAACTACACAATCAGAACAGCATATACCAAAACAAAGGATATCAAAAACTTTGGGGGTATTTCTGGGTGTAAATTGTTTTGTCTTTAAAACATACTTACATGCAGAACAATGTCCACATAGTTGGCAACCCACCACAGAGATGTAATCTATTGTTGTCTGTGTATCCATGTTATGTCTGACACTTTTCTTATAATGATTAAAGTAATTACCAATAGATTTTTTTCTCTTCTGTAAGAAAAAAGATAATGTGCAGGAACTAACTCAGATATTTTGCTATCTGCCATAAGGATGTCCCAGTGTTTGTATATACGATTATTGAAAAACCCTATATTACTGCCATAATTAGTCACCAGCCTGTAAACATCATCCCTGAATTTATATTTTTTATACTGCAACAACTCTGTTCTATGAACTTCTTGGACAGAGTCTTGAGTGGTCATAACTTCATTGTAGGTTTACCCCATGTCACAAAATCTTCTAACCAAATCAAGTTCCTGTGTCTTACATTCAACATCTGAGGAACATATTCTATGAACTTTTAAAAACTGTGATTTGGGGATATTGTGGGCAGCGTGGGGTGGATGGCAGCTAGTAGCATGTAAAAATGTGTTAAACTCTGGGTTTTTCCTGTGCACAATGGTGTTTAAAGTGCTATCATTTTTTTTCGAGATGGTAACATCCAGAAAAGTGATGTCAGAGATCATATTGAACACGAAATTATATTCTCTGTTTATTTTCATTAAGATTTTATTTGTTCTCATCCAAATAAGCTAAATCAGACTTTGAAACAAGTCAGCAATCATCCAGGTACAGTAAACTCTCAGTTAACCGGCACCCATGGGGATTGGTAGATGCCGGATAACTGTAGTTTCTGGTTGCTTCAGAGTTAATATTAAAAATACACCTGATTAAGACTGTGCCCTGGGGAGAGAGGGAATTTACTCCTATCTTCCTTTTTAAAACTCTAAAAATGTAAGGTATGTATCTGCGAGGGGAAACGGAAGTGCAACACATGAAAATTGTACTGTATTTCTTCGATTTTTTTTTTTTTGCTGATTGCTTGAGTTCAGGTTAACTGAGAGATTATTGTATCTACACCATATATCTATGGACTCCAAAAGATATTATGAGAAGCTTCATAGATAATCTGCTCCTCAAAAACCCCATAAATAGCTCAGCATAAATTGGAGCAAAAGATGCTCCCATGGCAGTACCGTTAAGCTGTAAAAAAAATTCTCCATTAAAATAAAAGACATTTTTAGTGAGGTCATGTTCTGTAAGGCAAATTCAAAATGTATTGAATCTGGAGCTATACAATGCTGAATGATTTAGCCAACAATCCAATGCCATTAATCCAGCTCAATGTGAAATACTGGTGTACAAACATGCAACATCCAAAGTGCACATATACCAACCCATCTCCAACTATGTATCTTGAATTATATTGAAAAACTGGCTGGTATCCTGTATATGTGAATGTACACCATTTTACAGAGGGCATAGATAGCAGGTAAGAAAGGCAGACAAGGGTTCAGTCAAATAGCCATGACCAGAAACAATGTCTGCCAGGGGTGTATGTGAAGTTTTGATGTATTTTGGGGAGCAGATGAAAATATTGTTGGGTGGGATCCTGGACAGTGAGTTGAAAAACAACTTGCCTAAAAATGATCCCTTCATCCAAGGCTAACTTCAAAAAACAGTCGATATCCATGTTTAACTTCAAAGTGGGGTCGAGGACCACTTTTTGATAAAAAGAATTGTCAAAAAGTTGTTCATATGCCTCCAGCAGATATATGGTCCAATCCCAAACCACCACAGCCCCATCTTTATCTGCTGTATTAATAACCACATTTTTATTGCCCTTAAGATTTATTAAAGCCTGTTGTTCAGCCTTGGATAGTTTATGTTTTACAACCCTGTCTGTTCCTTAATGAAATAATATTAAATAAATGGGTTTTCTGACTGAAACTACTGGCTGCTGCTGTTTTGTTTTACTTTAACCCCACCATTTCTTTTAAGCATGCCTACTGACACCAACTGGATAATTCTGTAGACTGTCATTTTTCTTCTGCAAATGACAAACTCATAAATACCATGCCCTTACTTTGGTGCAAATGTCCCTGCTGACTCTTGCTGGTGTCATCATTAATGAGTTTCAACAAAGTTTGCATTAATGAAACACAGTCCTCTCCACCCACCCTGAACAGAGAAGGTGGCTTAATTCCTCAGTTGTCTCCTGTCCCAATTGCCTCTTTCAGGTCAAGAGAACTAATCTGTCACAGGTCATCTGGGTCTTATTTAGGGTGCTATCGCTGTACAACATGGAATGGACATGAATAAATATTGTCACACTTGCTGTAATGGAGTATATTAGGTCAAATCATAAAGACAATAAGATGTGTCCTTTTATATGCTTATCTAAGATATCTTCCATCATCAGCGAGCCCTTTAACATATTCATGGTTGATGAGAAATTTTCCTACACATCGCTAACCTTCCCTGCTCAGTAACTCTTTCTTCAGGAATACCACAGTCTTCACTTCTTGGTCAACCAGTTTTTAACTTGTCCATTATGAGACTCTAGTGGAAGCCAAGAAATCTGCAGTAATAAACTGGCAACACAGAATTATTATATATAGGCCATACTACCAATATATTTTAAGTGGACTTCAATTAGCTTTCTTAAACCTGGAAACTATCCCAATGCACCTGTGATATACTGAAGAGCAAAACTGAAAGTGCTCCTCCATTCCAAGCAATCCACCAACTATGTAACCAAAGTATCAACAGTAACACACACAAGGTAAAACCTTGCAAGCTTGAACTAAAACCAGATATCTAGGTTTCCAATTAGATGTCAAAATGAAATGCAAACAATACTACGTTAAAGGCATACAGAGATTTGTTGGAAAATACTGCAATTTTTCAAAACAGTACCCTTCAACATTATATTCCAGACAGAAGTTTTTTAAAGCAGTTTCCTTTATGATTTATTTCAGCCAGCACTTAAATAAATGTATGACAAAATGTATCAAATGAAGAAAGTGTTTAAAACAAGATCATAAGATGTTAAGTGGTAGCTGCAGATAACAAAACATGTTAATTAGCACAGCAAGCCTGCAAACAATAAGATGTCATAACCTAGTGCAGGTGTACATCTGAGTCGTAAACCACTTTACCAACAGCATTCCAAGTTTAAAGCAACTTAGTATCTTTTTATGGTCTCATATGAAACCTAAGATCCTCTAACAGGCACACATTTAACACTTAGGAAGGCTCCATTTTTAAATATCAGCACTCGAAATGCAAAGTGTCGAAAAGCCAAAAAAAAAAAACAAAAGAAAGAAAAAAAAGACCAAAAATATAGAAAAGCAAATCTATAAAATTGCTCTTCTCCTTAAAACCTCTTTTTACAGCCCCCCCACACACAACCCCCACTACCTAAACTTATATATACCAACTCCGAGATTGCCATACCTCAGAAAAAAATAGAATATTCAGAGAAATTACATCTCCTAGTTAGTATATGAAAGTCCAATATTTCAGCCCCTCAGTTTCCAAGTTTTGGGACTCACTGTAACATGTCCTTACATTTTAAATCATCAATCCTATGAAACATCTAATAAGTGCAGTGATCATTTCATTATAGTTTCTAAGTCAAGATATGTGTTTACATGCCATATGGCTTTTTATAACTTCTTACTACATCACAAAATGTTAAAAATCATAATGTAAGCTATCATTTACTGTTCTCATGACAAATTTACCTTTATTTTAACAAACTTACATGTACATATTGTATAAGCCGTGGTGGTGCCGCGGTAGCATTGTTGCCTCACAGCAAGAGGTTCTCCCGTTCGATTCTCGGCAGGAGCACCTTCTGTGTGGAGTCTGCCTGTCCTCCCCACGGTTGAGTGGCATTCAAAAGACATGCGTAGAATGGGCATGCCTTCATTGAAGGTTGGGCATTGAACTGACACCTCGGCACCCATAAAAAATTTACTGCCAATCATTAGCGGACCAGAGTTCCGCTGTGGCGACCCCTAACTGGGAAAAGCCGAAAATTGTATTTTCAGCTATTAAGGCAATGGCAGCCTATTCAACTGTCTTACTTTTATTCCATCCTGTTTGTACATTAGCAAATTGTCTGGTAAAACAAAAGAAACTAACTCCAAGACCACTCAAAAACACATAAAAAAGAATTTATTACAAGCAAAGCTTTTGGGTATAACCCTTCCTCAGTGCTATTCCAATATAAAACAGTTAATTCCATATAAAAGAAGTTGCAAGATCACAGTCAGTCTATAAAAACACTAATTAATATAGTATGTTAATTAATAAAATCATCTGACATTCACAAATAATTGAACCCTTCATATTCATTCATTCATTCATTCATTCATTCAATAACAAATGTATCATTGCAGCTGTAGTTATTTTTTAACCAAAACAAGTTTAATACTAACAGTGCTGTTCAGACCTGGAAATAAATCTGCCTGTAATTTTATTATCCAACAACATTCCTTATTTTCTAATGCATTGTTAATGTCATCTCCTCTTTTATGTCTCAGTATATGTTCTATTCCCCTAAATTTAAAATAATGCTCAGGACCACTATCCATAATATGTTTACTTTAAGCATTTGTCAATGATGTCCTACATATATCAGATTTGTGCTCTATTATACTTTCTTTTAATTTCCTAGTGTTTTATCGTACATAAAATCAGGAGCATTTTACACGTGGCTAAATAAACCAAGTGTGTTGTATTACACGTAGCTGAGCAATAAAAATAAACTGTTCATTGGTTATCGGATGGTTGCACAACTGCAATTTTAAACAAGGAAATGTACAAATTTTTCAAAGTTTATTTCGAACAATTTTAAAATCTTTGCAACATAACCTACTTTTTAAATTACACAAATTCCTATATGCAAAATTTGGTCTAAAACCTAATAGTCCTTGTAATTCTGCCATAATCAATAGAATATTCCAATTCTTTCTAATAATTTTCTCCACCTCAACAGTTCTAACATTATAGGCTGTTGCAACTTAATCATGTTAGTGTTAATTTTTCTATCCTCGAGTTTATTCCTGCACTAAAGACAGGTTTAGTTGAAATGGTTCTATTAGAAAGTACATCTTTTATAATTTCATCTACCAGATCCACATCATAACTCCTTTCTAAAATTCTTTCCCTATTTTTCTCCTCTCAAACTCGCATTTCCTATCATGTGTTGTTAACCTACTAATTCTTGTAAGCTGAGCCTTAATGATGCCTTTAAATATATGCGGTACATGCATACTCATTCTAGATACATAACGATTTACATGCACATCCTTCCTATCAATACTTGTATCTATTGAGTTTTCCTTCCTTTCTATCTTGATGTCCAAAAATGTTATCTTATCGTGGAACGTGTCATTTTAAACTTCAAAAAACTGGTAGTATTATCTAGATAACATACATACTGCATCTTATTTTCATGTGTACCATCCCAGAAAACAATCATCAACAAATTGCTGATAAAATAAAACATTTTTGTTCATACTATTTCTGTTACTATTGATAAATTCCTTCTGCCGTTGATGTAAAACTAAATTAGCATAAGTGTTGGCCATTGTTGTACCCATGGCCACTCCTGCTATTTGTAGAAAAAAGGCTCATTATTAAACAAAAAAAACATTTTTTGTTAATACAATTTCTAACAACTGGCAGATACTCTCTATTTCATTAGATACCAGTCGTATTTCAGTGTTTAGAAAACTGTGAATTGCTTCAATACCGTATTTATTTGGTATTACTGTAAAGAGGGAATTTATATCGAGTGTAACAAATAAAAAATGGTCTATCTGTATTGTTTATATACCAGTCTCATCATTTTATTAAAAAATCATTTGTATTTTTGATATAACTTTTACTAAGTGTAAGATATTTACTTAAACATTTCTGTAAATAAACTGAAATGGGTTCGGTGATCCACCCCCTTCTTGATACTATAGGTCTCATAGGCAGGTGGATTAAAGATTTATGCAGTTTTGGTATACCATATATCTGTGGTATCCGCGGACATGGAGTAGTAAAATAATTGTACAACTCAATAGAAATATCATTATTTAAATGTAACTCATAGGTCAGCATGTTGACTTAATTAATTTTTTCATACCAGGGAAGAGTATTCTTTTAAAAGTATCAATACCCTGCAAGAAATCATATATTAAAGACATATAATGTGTTTTATTCATTATCACCATTGCTCCCCCCTTATCAGCTTTCTTTATTATTATAGAGTTGTTGTTGTGTCTTTCAGCTTTTCCCGTTTAGGGGTGGCCACAGCGGAAAGATTTTTACGTGACGAGTTGCCAGCCCTGACACACAACCTTCAACAAAGGTACGCCCATTCACGCATGTCTCCACACAGAAGACACTCTGGCTGAGAATCGATTAGGACAATATCTTACTGTGAGGCAACAATGCTACCGCAACACCACCACTGCAGTTTTATTATTACAGAGTAATTTCTTTAATTGTTTCAATGCCTCGTGTTCATCTACAGTCAAATTATAAAATAATTTTTAATAGGCTTAGCATATACAGTGGATATAAAAGGTTTACACATCCCTGTTAAAATGCCAGGTTTTTGTGATATAAAAAATTAGACCACAATAAATCATTTCAAAACTTATCCCACCTTTAATGTGACCTATAACCTATACAATT
This sequence comes from Protopterus annectens, assembly GCF_019279795.1. Classification (NCBI taxonomy): domain Eukaryota; kingdom Metazoa; phylum Chordata; order Ceratodontiformes; family Protopteridae; genus Protopterus; species Protopterus annectens. The sequence goes on along the minus strand of NC_056748.1, from coordinate 630,622,572 downwards.
TAGTTGAAAAACAAATCTGTTAGAGCAAAAATATAAAAAATAAAAAATGTACAATACGCTGGTTTCATAAGTGTACACACCCTTAAACTATTACTTTGTTGTGTATGCACACCCTTAAACTAATACTTTGTTGAAGCACCTTTTGATTTAATTACAGCATTCAGTCTTCTTGGGTACACACCTGCCATCAATTAGACTCTGATTAACCCCCCAAAAAATTCAGCTGTCCTAGTAGGATTTTCCTGACATTTACTCAGTTGCCTGCTATAACAAAAGCCATGGTTCGCAGAGAGCTTACAAACCAAAGGGATTTAATTTTTGAAAGGTATCAGTCAGGAGAAGGGTACAAAAAAATGTTCACAGCATTGGATATGCCATGGAACAAAGTGAAGATAGTCATCAAAACGAGGAGAAAATATGGGAAAGCAGTGATGTTGCAAAGAACTGGACATCCCTCCAAAACTAATGAAAAGACAAGATGAAAACTTGGCAGGAAGGCTGCCAACAGACCTACAACAACACTGAAGGAGCTGCAGGAATTTATGGCAAATACTGGTTGTGTACTACATGTGACAACAATCTCCTGTGTTCTCCATATGTATGGATTATGGGGGTAGGTTTGCAAGAAGGAAGCATTTTATTACACAGAAAAACATCCAGGCCCAGCTAAATTTGCAAAACAATACATCAGGTCTCCCAAAAGCATGTGGAAAAATGTGTTATGTTCTGATGAGACCAAGGTTGAACTTTTTGGCCACAATTCCAAAAGGTACATTTGGTGCAAAAACAACACTTTGCATCGCCAAAGGAACACCATCCCCACAGTGAAGCATGGCGGTAGCAGTATCATGCTTTGGGGTTGCTTTTCTTCAGCTGGGACTAGGGCATTAGTCAAGGTGGAGGGAATTATGAACAGTTCCAAATACCAGTCCCTTTTAGCCCAAAACCTTCAGGCATCTGCTAGAAAGCTGAAGATGAAGAGGTATTTCACCTTTCAACATGAAAATGACCCCAAGCATACATCCAATCAACAAAAGAATGACTTCACCGGAAGAAAGTTTTGGAGTAGCCCAGCCAGAGCCCAGACGTAAATCTAATAGAAAATCTGTGGGGTGACCTAAAGAGGGCTATGGACAAGAGATACCCTTGCAATCTGACAGATTTGGAGCACTTTTGCAAGGAAGAGTAGGCAAATATTGCCAAGTCAAGATGTGCCCTGCTGATAGACTCCTACCCAAGAATACTGAATGCTGTAATTAAATCAAAAGGTGCTTCATCAAAGTATTAGTTTAAGGCTGTGCACAAACAACAAAGTATTAGTTTAAGGGTGTGCACACTTATGTAACCAGCATATTGTACTTTTTTTATTTTGTATATTTTTTCCCTTAACAGATGTGTTTGTTTTTCAATTGAATTGTACAGTTATAGGTTACATTAAAGGTGGGAAAAGTTTTGAAATGATTTATTGTGGTCTCATTTTTTTTACATCACGAAACCCTGGCATTTTAACAGGGGTGTGTACACTTTTTATATCCACTGTAATTCCTGTAAATCCCATTCACAAACATCATAAAATGCTGTTAATATACGGCAGCTGGTGGGAATAAACAGGCTAGAATTTTTGTATTCATTCATAGATATATTGTATGTCTGTTTAAAAATAAGCTTCAAGCTTATATTTAAAAAAAAAATCTTTAGGTCAGTTAATACATCTACTATACTATCCAAGTCGCTAGGTATAAAACTAAGGCCTTTTTTAATTAAGGACAAGTGAGCTGAAGTCAAGCCTTTATCAAATAGGTTCACTATACCTTTGCCCTCTGTTAAACATCGATGCTGAGTTTTGTTCTGATCCAGTCGACTGCTGTGTTTCCTTTTGTTCCCTATTGCTGAATTGCTCACTTGCCGTTGCATGGGCCAACCTCTCGAAAGATCACGTTGCCGTAAATCCACTTTTTCTGGGAGATTGAGGTGAAAAGATGTATTAAAGTCCAGGGGTACCATAAAAGCTGTATTATGTTGATTAACTTTCTAGGCAGTAAGGTTTACTGACACAATTGCCTGATCACCACTAGATGCATTGTTCTCACTGGAAGCATGCTTGGGCAATTTAGTAAGCTCGGGGGGGTGTTGTAAATCATCCAATCTGTTAAGTGCCACGTTATACCCACTTTCTTGCAGCAATCCAGTGGAAGAATTGCCTTTATTTTTTTATGCAGAAGTTAAGGTTTGATTGGTCGCAGCAGTTGCCAATTGTACAGTTGTATCTGTGCCATTCAAAGTAAATGTATTCAACTGGTTAATCGATCCCTTTGGTATATGAGAAGATTTTGTCTCTCGATTTTGGGCCAAGAGAATATATGTCCCTTTTCAAAGTCATCAATATCCCTTAGTAATTTATGTTTCCTACTTGCTTTCAGCTTATTAAGCAATTGTAATCTGTCCAACACTGATTGATACATACTAGTCAAATTCCTGAATGATGGCATATTACTAAGTTCAGTTTCAAGTTTATTAATATCTTCCATCAAATCACTCTCAATATGTATAAAAAAGTCATTTATTAACAGTGTAAAATCTGCGTTTAGTTTTAAGTTCAATTGCTACCCACTTTTTTAATATTTCTGGATAGGTGTTTGCGTAGGAAGGCATTTTTAAGATTCGTAGCCCTTGTGGTAAAATGCCAAGCTCCAGATAAGCATTAAAACCTAGCCACTGCCATTGGAGCATTTTAAATGCCTGCACTTTCCTTTCCAAAACATTCATTTTCCTCTCAAATTCGTCTGAATGCAGGGCAGCGGCTCCCTCAAACGAAGCAGTTTTTCAGTTTGTCCCCCTTTAATAGGAAAATACCCATGTCATGTATAATTCTTAGTTAAATTCACTGTATTTCAATTGTCAACGGAATTTTAAATATTTTTCATAAACCTGTATGTAACTATACTTCTCTACACACTTATTAACTGCTCCTGCATACCGGACATCTTTTATTGCATATTACTGCATGTCACCAATAAAACTGGTAATAATATATTAGCTTGTTAAATGTTTTCATTCTTTGTTTTTCTTCTGTACATAGGATGGACTGATAGAATTGTTACACACATATAATGATATTAGGGAGATGGGACTTCTTACTTTAATAATTTTTTGTACTTTTGGGCATCAGAAATCTTTGCTTGAATCTGGTCACTTTATAAATTAACTTTTGTAGAAGAAGGTACATCTTGTCTATATGTTGTAGACAATATATTTGTGTCTGTTAAACTGTCTGTCTTACTCGGTCAGCGCTCATAACATAAGGTGTTTATTTTTTGGGCTTTCTCAGGAGGTGGCCTCCAAATCAAGCTACCCACTAGCACCAAAGTGATTATGTCTTAGCCTAGCACTCTGATCTCCTTGGCCTGTAGCAATGGCTGTACTGATTGTAAACAATGTAACCAGGACCAAAATATCTATAGCATCTGTTCCATAAAACAATGGATTTGTTAAACAAAGAATAATGGAAAGATGTGATTTACAGATATTATGTGACAGTAACTTAAACAAAATACTTAAGAGACTAAATATCTGGATTTGTAATGTGTTTTTTTGTGAAATAATTAGGTTAATAAGGAACTATACAATTTTGTTGTAATTGTTTGGCATAGCCACTCTGTCCCTTTATCTGCTTGCCTCTCATTCACTCTGGAAGACATTTGTTCACTATTTGCTGTCTGTGCTAGGCTGCTAATAAATAAGTAAATAGAAAATGCAATTTTGTAGAGTGAAGGAGTGCAAAACTTCTTAAGATTAACACCAAGAGAGTAAATATAAAAAGACATTCTGACTTGAAATGTATTTTCTATATGCGGTCTACCTCAAACAAATAAGTATACACAACTAAAGTTTACCTCATAAATTTGTAGACCTCCCATACGTTGAGATTTTGGATAAGGCAAATCATGCTCAACATACTAAAAATAACAATGCTGATTAAACTTTTCTACTGCTTTACTACAACCAAAGAAAATATTTTATTATTAATTCATTTTTTTAACTAACAGTAATGTAACGCTTATTATTTGAATGGCAAGCAGATGACCTATTTGCTCTACAGAGGTAAAACAATGCTCATTGTTTGAATTTGTCCTTGATTCCTACACAGGTACAGGTCAAGTAATAGTAGGGTATGGAGAAGCACAGACCTGACTTATTTATTTATTTGTTTTCTTGTTTACTTATTCATTTGCTTGTTTGTCTGTCTGTCTTTATGTCTGTTTATTTATATATATTCTAAGATAAGGATGCAGAAAGGAGGAAGAGAAGGATGTGTAAAATTCCATGCACTGGAGGTGTGACATCTCCCACCAATTCTGTAATGCCTGCTTCATCTACAATTTAAATATGTCTTACCTGTATGCTGTTTGGAATGAAACCCTTTCTCTGATCAAAAAATAATAAACTGAGACATAAATACATCTATATGCATAATCTGTATCATTTATTCCATAACATGTGTAGTAGAAATTAATGATTCATCTTAATACAAATGCCTCAATGAATAATTACTCTAACAAACTGGATTATAAGCAAAACAAAAATATGAGAATCAAACCCTGTACCTTGTGACTGTGAGGTAAACAATTTAACCATCATACCAATCCTCAACCTACTGACTATTAATACAGCACAGAGAGATATGGCTAGGAGGACTAGTAACCTTTATCCTGTGTTCATTATTTGAATTCTCTCATTTTCTACTTGCAAAATTAATGACTCTTAATAAGTTGTGTCACCATATGGTCCTCCTCAGTTGCCCATTAAATGAATCACTTTCCTCATAAACAAAGAATATAAAAAAAAAAAAAAAGAAAGAAAAACACAGGAATAATCCTATTTTTATGAAGGAATTTTTTCAATACTATGCATCAAATGTAAACAGAAAGCACAGCCATATTTCAGTGACACTGTTACGGTTTAATCTATGTTAATGAAACTGCAGAAGAAAATAATTCATAATTGTATCTATCTATTTCAGTGTAATAAGACTACATTTCTTGAAGCTTGTTACTGCAACCTTCAAGCCAGATAGCTGACTATGTTCTTTATGCAGTCTTGATTCTTTGCAGAGATATTTCAGACTCATTCACTTTACATTACTGCACTGCACATTGCAGTGATTTTTATGTGGGCTGACAGCCCCATTTCTGTTTCTTAGCTTGCATGTTTCCTGCTATAAATGACAATTCCTGACCATTTGAAAACACTGTTTTTTTAAACAGGTATGGTTATATTCTTTTATTAACTCCTAAAGACATATTTTACTGTTTCTAAACAGGTTATATCTAACTATCAAAAAATAACATGGATGAGGTGGTACAGGTACAAAATAACAAAATAAACACTGCAATAACCTTAATAACTTATGCATATCGTACAGATGTAGCAAAGATGAAGAAGAATGATAGTATTTGGAGTTACTCTGTAACAGCTGATCAAAGACCAGTTCTCCAGTAACAAATCAGCAGAGCCTTAGCTCATAATGTGGTCTGTTATATAAAGGAATACCTGACTGCCAAAATGGTGAATTGACATTATATTTAATTTGAAATCTTTCTCTTTGAGGAAAAGAAAAAGTTCATAGAAATTCTTGCTGTTTGCTACTCCATCCAAGATTATAATGCTATATTATGATATTAGATAAACTCTCAAGTGATACATATATGCTTAGAAGTACATATGGCAAGAGCTGCACATGCTATTAGATGTGTGAAATTTCTAACTATTCTTTGGACTTGCAAGTATCCTTAGCCTCCATGCTATCATACATCCATGGGATCCTTAGCTGGTCTTTAACGTTGCTTTCATTCTCTTAGTGAGGTATTTTATATTCTCTTTATTATGGAAGATTCTGTCCTTACAAGGTAATTTAGGCAGTTTATTCCTTCCCTTAAATAATTAAACTGTATAACATCCGAGTGCACTTCCAGGGGTTTCTGCAGATACCTCCTAGTGACGCCTCTAGGCATCAAATATTGCTTATTCATATTTGCATTAATAATTCCAAAACCATACTAAATACAATGTGTAAGAAGAGTTCATCTTAAAGTACACATGATGGGAAATACAATTGTATTTTACTAATGCAGCTAAAGAGATAGTGAATGTTATTTGTATATTGTTTACTTGTATTGTAATCATTTTCATATTTGTCTAAATATCTCAACATTCAGATAACACAGGCAGAACTGCATAGCCTCGCACGAAAGCTCACAACTGTATGAAGAAAATCCTGCTGACTGTTTGTGACTTGCTTGAATGGTTACTGAGATATCATAAGCTGGTCATACAACATTGCAAAATTAATATTTACTGCCTTAATTCTGGCTTTTAAAATCCAGTATAAAGTATTGAACTGAATGAAAGCTACTAATGTAAAGCTTAATTTATTCTGAATAGTTTGCCATTCACGGCTTTCTAGTAACACTTATTTTGAACTGTAAGGTAATAACTTCATTTTTTAAAGTCTCAAGCTATACCCACAGGGAGTTAAAAGTGCACATTCAAAAGATCTGTACTGGAGGGAATGAGTTAATATCTACTGAAAACCTGGGTTCTTTTTTGTTTGTTTTGTTGAATTTGTCACTGAATTTGAATCTTGTGGGGACTGTTCTTTCAATGTGTTAATCTGAATGAGCATGAAGATTCTTGACATAGATGGCTACTTATCCTATATTCACTGTGGTGAATAACGTGTATGAATTTTGGGATTTCATTGTACAACTTGAAAAGTTTACTTTTTGAATTCTCTAAAGAGGGTGGTGTTTACTACCAGGAGACTGATGTTCTAAGGGTAAAGTTAACACTCTGTGATCTGGTTTAACAAGTCCAACCGAGGTCAGGGAACAAAGCAGGGGCTAAATTTATAAGAACTATGTCCAGATTATTAGTACTCTTGAGCAGTGGCAGCTGGTGACTTCAAATCAAAGGAGGACTGCAGGAGATAGCTGAATGGGTGAGGCCAATGGGCAGGGGTGTGGCCAACCAGAAAGGGGTGGAGCTGTGCTAAAAAAATACAAAAACTGGGACTTTAATTAAATACGCTGCCCAGGGTGCCAAACCATCATTATGAGAGTGCAATCAAGACAAAATGAATACATGATAGCTTACTTAATATCTAGATGGAAACAAAAAGGTTGTGAGGCATGATACAATAAATTACTTTTTAAATACATTACTGGAATGCCAGTCAAAAATCAAGTATAAAAAAAACAAGCAGCACTCAACTCAAACCACGTCTCCTTGCACAGTAGTTCTAATTATAATTTATATTCAGCTGTATAAAAGTACCAAGTAACATGCTGAAAGCAGTAATCTTTGTGATACCCCCACTTGTAAAAATGTTTCTTATCTACCTCAACAACTATCTACTTGTTTCATGGGAAAAACATGACCAAAGTAAAAAACGAACAGCAAACAAGAAACAACCTCAAGATAAACTGCTTAAAGGATTACTGCACAGGTTATGGACCACACATGATATATTGACATTTTATTTAGTTTACGGGTAAAGCCAGCAAAGATGACTGCAAGTCTCTAACAAATGTAATGAGCTTCTGAAAATACTGTGATACTGTCCTTTATTACAAATACTGTCATATGCATTTCAATACCTAAGGCTTATTTGCTATCTAGTTATGTAAATAGTCTCTGCAATGCAACAACAAAAAGGTTTTCAATGTTGGTAATTCTTTAACGGTATGCTTATTAAAGCTTACTTGCATCTTACAGTCTCAGACAAGCTTACCTGATGGTCATTAAAGCATTGCTACTTAAACACTTTGAAACCAATTTGAAAGATGCCGGACCACTCTTAATATCATTATATAAGAATTGGGATTTATTCAAAATTAACCATGAGTTGTTTGAACGCCTTGGCACCAAACCATCAATAGTATTTAAGAGGGGGAGTAATTTAAAAACTCTCCTGGAAAGACATCAATTGAAGGTGCCTAGAATTACAGGGATGTTCAAGTGTGAAAATTGCAATTATTGCAAGTTCATAGATGTCACTAATATGTTTGAAATCAATGGACATAAATACAAGTTAAAATCTAAATTTAATTGCAACACAAAGTTCATAGCTTATTGAGCAAGATGTGTAGTTTGCCCAGCATTTTATGTAGGTAAAATGGAACGGAGGTTTCGTGAGAGAATTTATGAGCACATCTATGCCATCAGTCACAATAAATTAGACAATGCTTTAGCTAAACATGTCCATTTAAATACACAACATCAGTTCAAATTCATGGTTATTGACCAGTATGTGAATGATATTAGGGGTGGTCCGGCATCTTTCAAATTGGAAGAACTATAATTAATTTGGCAGTTGAAATTAAATGCTTTCAGTTTTCCAGGTTTGAATGAATCATGCTCAGTTATGAGCATTTTAAAGCTTAAAAGCTTACAAAGATAGTTGACAACTTCTTAAATATATTGTGTGTAGAAATGAATTTAAGTTGTGTCAGTTTTAGTAAAATAAATAGTATTTTGGTTTTTATTATTATTAAATTGTAATTATAGTTATGTGTATATTTTTTATATATTTTTATATACATATTGTTTATGTATTATTAATAATATTTTTAACAAACAAAGATCAGAGTTCAAGCTAAGGTAGTTTTTTTAATTATTTGATTACAGGTTAATTTCCTGCACTTTTTACAGCTGTTTACTATTTAAGAATGTTCAACTAATTGTTATTGTAGCTTCTGAAGAAGTCTGTGTGTGAGCAGATGAAAAGCGCTTTACGTTTTTTTTATTTCTTTGACCTTTTATTCAGTTGAATAAACTCGGTGTTGCAGTCTTTACCGCTTGGCCATTATTTGTTTTTACTAGCCTAGTGTTTACCTAGAAATCTATAAATAATTATATTGTCAGAGCTGTATGGTACATCCTTGCTGACCAGTGAAAGTTATTTTGTAGTTACAGAAGTTCATTAACACAAGAGAATCTATTTTCTCTTCATGTAGCTTTACCTCAGAGACATGTGCTGAACCTACTCATAAATGTACAACGTTTGACTTGATATCTATTAACATGTCATGTATTAGATTAAAATTGGAGTAACTAAGTCATCAAAAAGTAAATAAGTATGCTTTATGCCTTCTCACATCACTGATAGTATCAGCAATGATGGGGCTCCTTAATCAGTAACATCATGCTACAAGAATGTACTAGAGCCATGCAGCTTTGTTTTTTGACTAATCTTTGCAAGTCCACATTTACAGTAACTAGTCAGATGCCAGATCTGGTGTGTTTTGTACTTACTCATTTCTACACACAATATATAGTTAAACTCTAACTAAGTTAATGCATTCATATGTGATCGTATAACCACTTGCCAATATGCTGACAGTATACCATACCACACCTCACCACTACATAAATATTTACTGAAAAATTACATAGTATTTATTTTGCAAGTAGCGTAGAAGTAAAATCCTCAGCTATTCATTTCCATTTGCAGAATTCATGTAATTTCCAAGGTTTATACAAGAACTGGGGGATATTATTTAAACATACAGCCTCCATGTATGGCCCATAGACTTGTTGTTGTGCAAAAATAAATAAGTAAATTCTTCTTGGTAGAGAAGTGTTTATTTAATTATCAGACGGTGGTATAATAGTATCTGCATACTGCAAAGTATAATGCAATTAATCTAATATCTATATTTCTTTTTATTTGTAGATTCCACTGCCCATGAATGTTTCATCGTTTCTTGCCTATGATCAGCCATCCATCAGTTACTGTGGAGTACATCAAGACCTCCTTTCTCACAAACAGTATGACACACCTCCCCAGAAAGAAAAAATGGAAACACACTTAGAGACAGACATTGACTTGAGCACAATAGCTACCATAGCACATTCATGTGAAAGTGGACAATAGCTGCCAGATGGACACTACGTTCTTGGGGCAGGAATTTTTCATGCAAAAAAGCAAGCCAGACTGTACACCTATTTTTGACAGCCCAGTGACTGGTGGTCAATCAAAACAAAAAAACAGTAAGCTGTCAAACCTTGAAAAAAACAATACGCAATGTTACGTTGGAACTGGTGTCTTTCAGAGATATTGTTTATGACACAGAAAAGCTGACATATGCTGCGTTTTCCAGAGGGGGAAAACAGACACAAAATAAAAAAGACAAAAATTTAATAATACAACAGACCTTAATTCAGACTTACTGGTGGTAATTGCTATCCTACCTGTAATGTATAAATCTGTTCAAAAATGACTGTATTTTTCATAACAAAGGTTTGAGATACAAAAAAAATGTTTGCATAACTTATATTTTTTTTCAAGAGGTTTTGTTTTTAATATGTAATTCTTATTGCTGAGGGGATTCAGTTGTAAGACATGTTCACAATACATCTGTTTTATACATTTATTGTTTTGTGCTGAAGGAATTTGTTTCTCATATTTGTTTTTAATGAACATTCAGAAGATTTTTATCATTGCATAGTCCTATTTTGTATGGTCCAAAAAGATTGCATTAACAGTCTAATGGTGTATCATTTCCAAAGTATAAAAAAATGTAAAGCCATTTCTACAAACTAAGAGAATTTATTCTTAATTATGTTTCTGCAAAATAATTGTTATGCTACATACATTTTACCTGATCAGGCAATGAAATGAAGTAGCTATAAATGTCATGAACAAGATGTTATTTTCACATTGAATTCACATCTGCAGGGGAATATTACTGATTAGTGGATTTAGATAAGACATACTAAAGAGTTGTGAAATTATCCAATGCAGTATATTATAAGGGAATATGAAAAAATATACTATCCATGTCACTTAGGTAAAATTTATAGCAACTAATATTACTTTATCTTCACTGTGTGCTCACTATGGAAATTTTACCGGCCAATGTCTTAGGGGAGGTTCAGAGCGTATTATAAAATTTTACATCTAGCAGTCAACATCATACTCCATAGAAGGATATGGAATTCCTTCAAATATATTTTTAAGTTACCACATACACAGGCACGTATTCATAAATACACAAAATGTGTATGTGTTACATGTATAAATTGCATGTGTGTGTGTATGAATGATACACACACACACACATTCTCACTTACACACATTTAGATAAACAATAATACTTTCCTTAAGAAGCACAATGTGAAAGTTTAATGGAGGTTGCTGAACAGAATTAACTGGATAAATAGCTAACAGCCCTGTATTTAAACTGATCATAGAGGTAAGAACACTACCTATTCCCGTATTACAGTGCTGGATAATTTTATATGTAACCATACAAATATTTCCAGACACAGCATGTGTACCTCTCAGTTATGATATAAAAAACATAATCATCTGACTACTATAACTTCATTATAAGATGGCAGATTTCATAAAGATTTCATTGCATTGTGGGTTTTTTTGTAAGGAAATACACATTAACAAAAGTGACCTTTCATACTGCTTCAGAATCTTTCAATGTTTCTGTATATGGAATCCCATGCCTAAAGGAATTTTTACTTGTGCTAGTTTCATTTGTCACAGTTTCACTTTGAATGAGCTCCGTACTTTTCACTATCTTCAGTGAAGCATCAGTACATCATTTCCACTCATTCAAACACTGAATGTAAAAAGCATATTATCTGATTATGCAAAAGTTTTATGCAACAGTACAGTACAGTACCTCACACATGGTCATGTTTTGTTTCCCATCAAAAAGTATTATTTTGTTCTACGTTTGTCTGGCAAGTTACAAAGTGCTATTGAACGCTCTTATTTCAGAGATTACATTTACTTTGTGAATATGGTTTGATAATACACAAAATATGCATTGGCTAATTTCTTTTATAATAGTATGGTGTGTTTTTGTTTTTCACATGTAGGAATGTGTGTGTGTGTGTGTGTGTGTGTGTGTGTGTGTGTGTGTGTGTGTGTGTGTGTGTGTGTGTGTGTGTGTGTGTGTGTGTGTGTGTGTGTGTGTGTGTGTGTGTGTCTAAGTCTGCAATGTTACAGTGAGAGTGTTGCAAAGTTTTTCCTCCCCATCATTGCCAAAAATGGACACATGCACACAACATCTACAGGGGAAACTTTGCAGACCAGCTGTTGTTGTTGTTGTTGCACATCTTAAATGTATGTGGACTGTATTGCAGTATTAAAATATCCTGTAATGTGCTAACCTGCACTAAAGGTGAGTTACAGAGGAGTGCAGTAATGCTGGGACAAAATGTAAAGAAAGCAATGTGGTTGCTATTTAGAAATACATTTTCCTAAGTGTGGAAAGTTCATAGGACTCACGTCATTTCAAAGTGGTCTCTGACTTCATGGCTTCTTCAGAAATCATCTGTATACAATGAGAGAGAGATGAAAACACTCAAGACTGGTGTGACACCATATAAACCCAGAAGCACAAAGGTATGTGATAACTCAATGAATAAGAAGAGGTGTTGTCTCATTGGACAGACGTGGAATAAATGAATTATAGAATACAAAGAAAGGCAACAAGTAGTGGTAAACAGTGAGACCAAGGTTTACACTCATGATAGCATATTGTCTCCTCATTATGTGTGGATAAACCCATCCCCCATGCGTGTCAGAGACCATGTGAACAAGACATAGGTCTGAACAGAAAGAAACATTCACTAAAATTAAACTTAAGACCATAGAAATGCATAATGCTATTTTTCAGGTAAAGGAATAGATAATGCAGTATTCTACCCAGACCTCTGTAGCCAGATATTTATTTATTTTTTTGTTGTCCCAGAATTCATCCTACTAGCCTGGCCAAAATTGTCCCATGTCCACAGCAGGCATACTAGCCATCCTCCTACATCCCAACTGGACTAGTCCAGTATTCCTGGGGCCAGTTGTGGATCCTAAAGGTGTCCTGGGGGTTCAGTCATCTGTGCTTCTGTCCAGGGGGACTTTCTTTAATAAACTGTACCTGCTTTCCATTTTCCTGCACCCCATCCTCATCAATTACATCTGAGAGCACCTATCCTCTTGGAGCACACCCCTTCTCTTTAAGAAGTTTTATTGAGGAGCGCTCTACCTTGCATAAGGAGCACACCCATCCCACTGTACCATTAATTGAACCTGGGATGCTTGGGCCATAGTGAGGGCTTTATCCCTATATGCCACCGGAGTGGCTTGTAGACAGATTTTTTTTTTTTATTTGTAATAATTCATCTTCTAGCAATCAATCAGTAAATAAATACATGCATATGTTAATTATTGAATTAAATGAAAAGCTGCCAGGACTACAGAAAGGCATTCGAGTACTGTGCTCATTAGATTGCCCTACATTTCATGGTTTTAGCAATCCAAGTTAAAAAAATCTATAATGTCAAAGGTGCTTAAGTTTGTTTCCGTGTATTTCAAAATAGCATTTAGATAACAGATATTCTATCTTTATATTTGTCAATCAAATAAGACACTTACTGAGTAAATCTGAGAACTATTTGAATTATATAATTATTACACTAAAAATGCAAACCATATATGGCCTTATTATTGTAATTCTTTAATACTGCACTATTAATCAGTGAAAACTGGCCAATTTATTTTGTTATTCTATGGTATACTCAAGGCTGATTTGTCCAGTCATTAAATTTTATTCAGTAAGGAGCATATTAACTATAGATGGGTAAAGTGAATCTCTGAGCTGTCATTCAGGTTGGAGAGCACATATTTCTAAAAATATTCAGTACATTGACATAAAAATGTATGCAGGATATTAAAGTAAGCCTGCATTATAATAAAATGTGTGAGATAAACATTTCTCTTTCAGTAGCAAAGGCTAACAAAGGTAACTGTTTTATGTCTTTGAAAGGCTTTCCCATGGAAAGTACATTGGAGGGTTACACACTTGGTATTTGGATAAAGTATTTTATGTCATAACAGTCATTTACAGTCATTCCCCTGCACAAAGGGGGTCCAACCACTGATCTGGGTAACTACAGATGCAAAAGACTTACCAGCCCCATATGTAAGGCCATGGAAATAATCATCATGGAGATGATAAATAAGGAAACAGGTAACCTGCAAATGTCAGACCTATCACAGTCTGGCTTTGTTAAAGGAAGGTCATGTATATTAAATCTGGTGGACTTTTTTAAGAGGGTCACCAAAGCACTGGATATATGTAAGACAATGCACATAGCCCACCTCAACCTGGCCAAGGCTTTTGAGACAATACCCCACTCAGGTATTTATAGACAAGCTCACTAATTTAGATATAAACCCTTTTATCACCCACTGGATAGCCAGCAGGCTCACTTAACACAGTTCCACAGATTCAGGCATCCAGCCACTGCTCTGCTGTATTCATCTGTGCAATCCAAGGAATCTGTTGTATTTATCTAATCATAAGTACAATTTTATACTGTATTTTGCACTTTTAGATTTTATTTTTGCTATATTGCTGATTTTTTTAAAACTCTCCTTCCTTATTTTGCCCTTTTTGTTTGCTGTAGCATAGACTAGATTCAGACCTGCTGAATCTGGTTCTGTTTATTAAACTGAGCACTAAACGAGGCTATCTTTTGTTGGAGACAGCACCCCTAAACCCTTGTGGCAGAAGAGTGCAGTTAGGACTCATCTGATTCAAGGTTGTTGGCACAGGGCTCAGTTCTGAGCTTTTTTATTGGTTAAATTTTTTAATTCAGTGTGGTCACTGTTGCTACATAAGCCCCATATTTCCACAGATTTGCACTTGTTTTAACACAGCTGCACAGTGTTAGATGACCAGTCATTTGTTGTATTCATCTGTTTACACACAGCGCACCAGCATGCACCATCTCGCAGTAGCACACAGTGGTGGTAACCATTGGCAGTTATAGACAGAAAAATTTCAGCAGATAATTTTTTTCTTAGTAGCAGCCCGTGATCCAGCCTAAAAGTTCTTAAATTGCACTTAACTGCTCAGAGAGCACCTCACCTGTGCTTTTGCCTCTTAAGCAGTCCCAAAATCACCAAACCTATAATATTCTCATACCATTTAGAGAACCCCTGCTAGTATAGACCCTTTATAGACACCCCATTGGTATAGCCCCCACTTACAGCACCCAGTAATACTAAACCCCTCATTTTCTCTCACCACTGTGAAAAAAAGATTTAACCTAGCATTGTGTATGGTCCGTTTAGCTCCATTTCTGCTATCAGCCTGATTGACATGGGCATCCTGAGGCAGTGTAGCAACTGCCTCATGTACACTGGCAATCCTACACTCCTAAATCACCCAAGTACAATTTGTGAGAGATGCATCTGCACTATGAGTCTGAAATCCTTGCTTTCTCATGCACAGAACAGTAACATTGAGCAGGTTGTCAGCTCACATACTACAGCTCCTACGCAAACCATACACTTAACACATAAACCACCATACACAGAGGTACTCGCCAGAAACCTACGTAAACACCAGAGACCTTCCAAACATGAACATGCTACACCTCACACAGCACCTACAGCACTTAATAAACATAAAACACAAGCATCAGTGTCTCACCAAATAAGCCCCATAAGGCAAAGCACATCTAAACCATATCCTTTAGTCACAGGTGACTCCACTATGATACAAACAGATGTCCCACTCACCAGGCTAGACAAAGAGAAGGTTACAGTCAGCTGTCCATCAGGTGCCAGGATCCATCAGATCACACATGCACTCAAGTCTCTCAACAAAAAGTACCGTTATGACTCTATCATAGTTCATGTTGGTGTGAATGACTTGAGATGTACCTCACTGGACTACATGAATGAGTCACATAATTAAGATCTCTAAATATGTGTCCCAGGCAGGTATGTCTCTAGCCTTGATCAGCATTCCACCCTCACCTAGGATGATACCACGATATAAACAGAAAATTATTGACTTCAACATTTGGCTTAGTTTCTGGTGTCATTCTAGGGGGATCCAGTTCCTGTCAGTCTGGGATGACATGGTTGCTTTACCAGAAATGGTCTTCATTTGTCACCTCTAGGCTTTTGGTTACTGGCTAATGTACTTGCCTACTGCATAGTGCCTTTTTTAGACAAAGTCTCAAGAACAAAATTTCCTATGTGAAAATATCACTCTCAAATAAATTTAAGGCTGCACTCCTAAATGCTAACATTTTAAATCAGAAACTGCACTCTCTGGAAGCACTGCTCTCTCTGGAAGATGTTGACATCTGTGCAGTCACAGAAACTTGGTTCAGGGCTGCAAAGACTACCCCAGCCTTGCAAGGCTACAATACCTTCCACACTTTCAGACCATAAAATGAACCTGTAAGAGCCAAAGGAGGAGGAGGAAGATAAACACACCTGTAAACTGGTTAGACAAGAAAACTCCATGGAGTTACTCCATGTTCAACTAACTGTGGTAAGACCCCTCCTTTAAGTCATTTTAGCTATAGGCTCCCTTCAATGAACCATGATATCCAGGCTGATTTCTTTGGATAGTCAATCAAATTACAACCAAACATTCACACTTTAGTCATGGGTGATTTTAGTTATTCCTCCATTGACTGGGAAACTTATACAAATACTAACATGCTCACACAAAGTTTCCTGGACTTTTTTTAACACTGATACCCTGGAACAAATAGTATGCAAACCCACAAGGGGCTCAAATATTCTCAACCTGGTCCTCACCAACATGGGTGACTGTTGCACCACCACAAGTATAGGACCCACACTGGTTAAATCTGATCACAAATCAGTCACATTTGAAGCAGGTGTAACACCTAAACCCCTCTTAGGTGAAAAAATTTCATCAAACCTATTTAACCCCCCTAAGGAATAGCAATAATAATTCCGACAGATGGTATTGACAACTTTGCTAAGATATACACAAATGCCCTGTAGAATCATTATACAAATGCATTGACACTGCTTTACCTGATATGATCAAAACAATAATCTCAAGAAAAAACAAGCCTTCCTGGTGGACATCTAGCAATAATAAGTTATGCAAGGGGAAGAAGTTGCTGTCCATGAATAAAAAAGAGAGGTCCCAGCACTGGAAGAACATCCTCATCTGCTTTAACAAACAAATAAGACAGCTTGTAAAATCCTCTAAGGCAACTTAAAAAAAAAATTAGCAATGATAGCTAAGGATAACCATAAGGCATTCTTCAGCTACATCTGTAACCTAAAAGGTAGGACCCAGACATGTGCTGAACTAACTGTGGAAGGCATCACACATACTGATCCTGTGAAAATAGCTAACCTATTAGCTGACAGGTTTGGTGAAAATTTCATCCCCCCTGTCTTGTTCAAACATTACACAAAGCATTACAACAGCCACACAAAAGGAGAACCAAAAATAGAAGAATAACAACCACAGGCAACAGCAACAACTTCTTGAAGGCTGTGAGAGCCGAGGCGCTAAAGTTTTGGTAATAAATCCTTGGTACTGTTGCCTGTGGTTGTTATTCTTCTATTACACAAAGCATTCCCTCTACATCTCCCCCACCTTTCATTTCCAAAGAGCAAGTCATTAATGCTCTCTCCAAGGCCAAAAACACAGCCTCTGTGGGACCAGATGGCATCCCAGGTTGCATTTTAAATAGTATAAAACATGAGCTAGCAACTCCATTAGCTACCCTCTTTGATCTTAGCCTGAGTACTGGTTTTGTCCCTGCTGAATGGAAAACAGCAACTGGCATCCCATTTCATAAAGGGGGTACAGCAACAGAACCTGGGAACTAAAGACCCATAAGGGTCACCAGCTTTATCTGTAAGGCCATGGAATAAATCATCATGGACCTTATAAATAAGGATAATGGTGATCTCTAAACAACTGATCCGACACAGTTTGGTTTTGTCAAAGATATGCCATGCCTGTTAAACCTGTTGGACCTCTTCAAAAACACCACCAGAGCCATAGACAAAGGCACATCTGTGGATATAGCCTACCTTGGCTTAGCTAAGGCATTCAACATAATCCCACATTTGGGCATCACTGATAAACTCTCCCACTTGAATATCAATCCCTATATCATCAGGTGGGTTGCTAACTGGCTCACTGACAGATCACACTCAAAGTTGGGGACTTTACCTCAACCAATAGATATGTCATCAGTGGGGTTCCACGGGGGTCAGTGCTGGGCCCCCCTATTGTTTGGACTATACTTCTCAGACATTTAGGCCAAAATAGAGGGGCAGTGGCTGACTAAGTTTGCTGATGACTGCAAATTAGTTGCGATCTTTGAATCCTCAGACAATGTCAATATACTTCAAGAGGGGCTTACACAAACCAATGATTGGAGCCAAAGCCATGGACTCAAACTCAGTGCAAAAAAACTGCATCATAATCTCTTTCGATAAAAATGATATCCCTGCAGACTATCATATAAATAATAATACACTAAGTAACAATTCAGTAGTAAAAGACTTAGGAAAGCAAATTGACTATAGTGTAAACGTTGACCACAATTTGTCTACTGTGGTAAGGAAGGCATACTACATTGCACACCTCATTAGCAAAGGCATTGCCTCAAGAGTGAAAGAGGTCATAACTTGCACTCGACCCTTATCAGGCCAACAATTGAGTACAATGTTCCCTTCGGTATGTACCTTACTAGGCATCTGCAGTAACTTTTGAGACCTTAGAGCTTTCTAACCAAGAAATGTCAGAGTCTCCAGCAAATGTCATACACTGACAGACTGAATTCACACTCACTGTACTCAGTAGCATACAGACTACTTAGAGGAGACTTATGCTTGGCCTACAGAACAATGTCGAACCCAAACCTAATGGAAATGCTGCACATCCTCAAGTCAAATGGGCAAGAGTCACCTGCTCCTGGGACCTTATCCTGGCTTGCAACATAAATAGGACCTGCTGGAGAGAGAAATATGTCTTTCACAGGTTGTCACTCCTCTGGAATAGGCTACCAATTCAAATCAAACAGAGACTCTCTCTGACCCTGTTTAACTGTAGCCTGAATGATTATATGTGAAACCATATATTCCTGCCAGGGATTTCACCTATGACCCTGCTAGATATGGGCAGTCATTGCTAACTAAGAGCTTGAGTTTTGGCAAGATCCTTTATATTGGGTTTCTCTAGTATTATATTGGGTACACATGGCTAGGCTTATAAAGACCTTTGGATCAATAGCCCAGTAGCCACCTATAAACCTATAGGACCCAGGAGGTCAAACTAGGTGAGTCCACCTCCACCAAGAGGCCAGTCACTAACAGAGTCCTCCAGGGCTTAGTACTCAGCCCACTGCTTTTTGGCATCTATTTCTCTGAAATGGAAGCAAATGTTGATGGTTTATGGCTGACTAAATTTGCAGATGATTGCAACCTGGGGGTTATCATCGACTCCCCTGCAGTCACTAGCATTCTTTAAGAAGGTCGATCTCTGACAAATGGTGCCAAATCCATGATCTTAAAGACAATGCTAAGAAATGCACAATTGTATCCTTTGGGTAGTCAACCTTTCCAGCTAATTACCATGTAGATAATACGCCCCTAAGGGTCAACCCAGTGCTTAGAGATCTGGGTATGCTCATAGACATTAGCCTTACCTTCAGCCACCATATGGCCACAGTAGTGAGGAAATCCTTCTATGTTGTGCAACTTATAAGTAAGGGCATGGCATCTAGGTCCAAATAGGTCATTATCATACTATACTCTGCCCTTATTACACCAGTCATAGAATACAAGGTTCCCTTTGGTATGTAGCAGACTAGGCATATGCAACAACTAGAGCAACCTCAAAGGTACTTTACAAAAACAATAGAAGGCATAACAAACCTGCTTTATACAGAGCACCTCTAAGCCCTTTTTCTCAGCTCAGTCTCCTACAGACTGCTGAGGGATGATCTATGCCTGACTTACAAGGTAAATGCAAAGCCCATACTTATGCATCTCCTACATGTTTGTAAGTCAAGGAGTAGCAGAAATACAAGGTCTAGGATACTGAATTTTGTCTGTAACTTAAACAGAACATGCTGAAGAGAATAGATGTATCCCAGAAAATGTCCCTCCTAGGGAAGAGGCTTCCCACCCATGTGAAGCTGAGTTCATCTATTACCCAGTACAACCTGGACCAGTGGATGGAGAACAGGAAATTCACATCGAGCCTGGCACCCATTTCCCTTATAGACAGAGGTAGCTCATAAATGTCTGGTCCTCAATATCCTATTTGGATACAGGTCATCATTACTGTTTTGGGAAAACTTGGCTAGGCTTAGAATCCCTCCCGGGTCTTTAGCCTAATAATCTATGAATGTTTTAAGATTTGTATTAAGGATGCACTAAGACACTCCAGATTCTATAATTTGAGTGAGTTTTAAGGAGCTATAGGAAAGCTAAGTGTTCCCATTCAGTATTAGAACTGAGTCTCAAATTCTTCTTTAATAAGGATCAAATGCTGTATCATTTTAAAATGTCATAAATGGCTCCTACTTGTGTGGCAGGAATGGATGAATACTGCCTTGAGCATACCTTCATACTGCACTATATAGCTGAGTTCATTATTTAAAATGCCTACCATGACTGCTATCACATCGGTCACTTTCAGAAACAATAGAAAGTTATAAAATGGATATAAAGGGATGGATGGATATCATTTGTCTGTCTACAAAACATACTAGACTGACTGCACATATAAAATATATTCCATACCAGCTTTGAGAAATATATGAGGCAAAAGAAAAAGGCAGGATGGAGTGGGTGGAGAAGAGTGTCAGGAGTGATTTGTGACAGACGAGTACCAGTATGAGTGAAAGGGAAGGCCTACAAAAGGGTAGTGAGACCAGCTATGTTATATGTGTTAGAGACAGTGGCATTGACAAAAAGACAGGAGTCAGAGCTGGATGTGGCAGAGTTAAAGATGTTAACATTTGCACTGGGTGTGACAAGGGTGGACAGGATTAGGAATAAGTATATTAGAGGGTCAGCCCGGGTTGGAAGGTTTGGAGACAAAGCCAGAGAGGTAAGATTACATTGGTTTGGACATGTGCTGAGGAGGGATGCTGGGTATATTGGGAAAAAGATGCTAAGGATGAAGCTGCCAGGTAACAGGAAAAGAGGAAGGCCTAAGATAAGGTTTATGGATGTGGTGAGAGAGAACATGCAGGTGGTTGGTGAGACACAGCAAGATGCAGAGGACAGGAAGAAATGGAAACAGCTGATCTGCTGTGGCGACCCCTAATGGGAGCAGCCGAAAGAAGAAGAAGAAGCACAAGAGAAAAATAAAGGAATGGCTGAATTAAAGACTTAGCTCATAATGTAAAAGTTGTCTGGTTTCTAAAGTAGATATTTTAACAATTTTCATATGGTTGTCATTATTTTGATTCCCATTTTTTTCCCTTAAAGTTAAGATCACAGCCAGCCCACTGCCACCCCACAGTCTGACAAACAGATATTATATGTGGGTGGAATTCTTGAATTGCCTTTGTTAATTTGTGTTACACAGTACATTTACAGGTTGTCTTTTGTATTATACAGAGTAAATTGTGCAAACAACGACATTCTTTATCCAAACACAGTGGAATAATACTGATGATTTTGTTATCCCACTTCCAGACTCCTTGTGATTCATAAAATAAGGGTCACATGACAGCTAGGCTGGCTGCATACTATAATACTTTGTTATATATTAGAGCACAGTTCCCACAGCATGGGACAAGTCCTATATGCTTACAGAGATGTAGTACATTATTTAGATTTACTATACACTGCAAGAGGTTGGGTGTTTCCTCCAGACTTGGCAAAACGCCATCAATAGCACTGCAGCATGGCATGCATTATATTGTGTTATAAACACCAGACGTGACAACACTGACACACACAAACTGAATATGAAACAATTGTGTAAGTAGGACATTAACAATTTTGTTCTGTTACACAACACTCCATTGAGGTGCACCAGACCAAGTCAATATAGACTAAGTAACACTCTAAAGAGAGAAGTGAGAAAGCATGACTCTTACTAAAAGCTGCATTATATTACTTGCTATGAGAGGATGAGTAATGTGGGAAAACAGAGACAAGTGCCAGGGCTGCAACAAGCCAGTGAGAATAACGTTTATGATGATCATGGAGTGGAGACTCCACAGACAACATATTACAAGGAAGAAAGAGAGATCCTAGGTGATAAACATTGCCCTGCACAGAAATATTTGATATAAATAAATCAAACTTGGCTTTTTCTCAGTGATAATAAAAGACTGAGTCCAGTGGTGTTTTCAGTTGTCTTTGTATGCAAACATCATTTTCTTTAATCGAGGGTCTGAACTGTTTCATGTTTCAGTGCAGGATCTGAAGAGGACGCATATGGTCACAAGGCAAAACTGAGGAATGTGTAAGTAGTTATGAAGTACTTCATAAACAGAAGAAACTTTCTCATTCCTGGTGTGAATTATAACATACCCTATAACAGGGAAGTATGTTTTTATCATGTTATCAAACATTTTGGAGATATATTTACATATATATATATATATATATATATATATATATAAATATATATAAATATATATATATATATATATATATATATATATATATATATATATATATATACAAATTAAAGAAAACCAGCTGCAGCCAAAGTCAAAGCTGAAAGTGAAAAAATAAAGAGAGTTGATGCTCTTATGATTTAAGCTGTATTTATACTCTTGACCTTCTTTTAGCATAGCAACAGTATTGTAGCATAGAAAACATTTTACAAGGACAGATGCCTGCAGAAATATCCCCAATTCCCCTTGCTCATCTGGTACTTTAAACTGTCGAATGTTAAGACTCTCACCTTAACTATTTGCTGATATACACTCCATCATGGTTTTGTTACACTGTATACAATGAGAACACATAGTAATAACAAACATTCAAGATTAGCTGTATACTCATTTTCTATAAACGTATTCAATTAAGGATTAGAATGTTTTATGGTAGGTTTATTTTCAACAAACTAACTGCAAGTCCTAAAGCAAAATTTTAAAATAAATCAAATTAAGCTGAGATAGTGTAGTATAATACACAAGTAGGAATTCAGAAAGAAAAGCATATCTTCAGTTTCTATAGGAAGTGATTTTCATCAGTAAAGAATCTGCTATCCTACCTATTAAAAATATCAGATAAGAATAAGGTGTTTGGATTACACGGTGTCCAGGTGGCCACATCAGAAAATGAACAACAGTCTTCTGTGGAAAAAATGGTCCTTTGAATGAAGATGACGCAATCTTCTTCTTCTTCTTTTGGCTTTTCCCAGTTAGTGGTTGCCACAGTGGACCTCTGGTCTGCTAATGACTGGCAGCAGATTTTTACAGTGTCGAGTTGCCAGGCTGATGCCCAACATGCAACGAAGGTACGCCCATTCACGCATGTCTTTTGAACGCCACTCGACCGCAGGGAGGACATGCAGACTCCACACAGAAGGTGCTCCTGCCGAGAATCGAACGGGAGTACCTCTTGCTGTGAGGCAACAATGCTACTGCTGCACCACTGTGGCTGTAAGATGATGCAATAAAGAAATGAAATGCAAGACATCAAGATTCATAGTCACAAAGGTGTGATAAGTTAGAACATGTTCATCATCTTCAAATTTGTTAGTGGGACTACAGCAGTAACAGAATCCATTCAAGCATACCCTGGTACTTATCAAGACATCACTGTTAAAAGTAAACAAATATTTTATTTTTTCTTAATGGAAGCAATAGAAGATATAAAATCATTGAAATGCTAGAACCAAAACATTAAATATTTCACATATATATAGCAGCATTCATATTTGTTTGCACAAACATAATAGGGATATCTTTAATGATTATAAATGAGCATAGCAAAGGCGAGATTCATAGAGGCCATTTATGCTAATACAAAATGCCTTATGTATAATGAGATGCAAATGACAAATTTTATAACATGGCATATCCTAATAGAGTGTTCTTCTGATTCATAGTCTAATATCGGTGCCAAATGAAACATTTTCCTAAGCGATCATTTCATTGGTATGTCTATGTATGCACAAGCACCTAAATGAAACATTTCCCCACTGATCCCTTCAGCAGTATGTCCAAGCACACAAATTACACATTTCTTCACCAATCCCTTCAGTAGTATGTACAAGTATGCACAAGCACTAAAATGAAACATTTCCTACAGAAATCCCTTCAATATTTTAACCAAGTATGAACAAACACCAAAATAAAGCATTTTACTGAGGACCCTTTCAGTAGTGTGTCCAAGTATGTACAATCACTTCACTGACAACAAAATGAAACATTTCCTCCAACAACCTTTTCAGTACTTTGTCCATGTCTGTACAACCACTAAAATGAATAATTTCCCCAACAACCCAGTAGCTTGTGCATGTGTGCAGAAGTACTTCATTGGCATAAAAATGAAACTTTTCACTCAATGATCTCTTCAGTAGTATGTCAATGCATGCAGAAACACTAAAATACAATAAAACATTTTTAAGTAAAGTCAGTAATTTATGTTCTTTTAAAATGTATGACAGCACAAATTCCAGTTTTTACTTCACCACACAATTCCAAAGTCTCTCTGTAAATTGTTGCTTACCTGCCCTAAGTTCAGGGTTATCTACACATTTAGTATGTAAATGAGGTCTTTTTAGTTTCATCTCTGAATCCTACTGATATGTAAATGTATAATGGCCCTTATCTGCACATTGGCTGCCCCTCTCTCACTTATTCTTTCAGCATGTTAGGCTTTTGTAGTAGGGAGGCGTGTTTACCAAATCTCCTCCCAATTTTCATAGTCATCGTGAAAGACACGATTTGCCTAAGCATGCAGCACTTCTCTTTGTGGATATGCCTGTAAATGTGAAGGGCTGGACTATGAATAACACCCATAACCTCATGCAGATGCAGATTTAGAGTAAGAAGTAGATAGGTTAGGACTGGAGAAAAAATACGGCAGGACATAAGGGAATTCATATCTGCTGTGGTGTAGGGATAGATCTATTTTCAGAGAAAGTAGCATACATATGAATGAATGTATCTTTATAAACACTTGTAATCGTATGTGACTCAATGCAACACATACTGTGACAATTTCTAAACTACGAATACTGAATTTTAGAAGACTTTTGAGGCACACTATGCTACTTCTCCAAGCAGTAACAGTCACTAAAATTACATTAGGAAGCATTTGACTTGCTCATTAGTGGCATGCTAATAACTGCTATTCAAAAGTAAATCCAAAAGCAGAAGCTTGAAAATGCAGTTCCCCAGCGTGTAAAGTGCTTGGAAATAAAAAAAAAAGCAAGAACACTGTCAAGCACAAAAGCACACACCACAGCAGTGAAATACAGTGCAAGTAATTTTATTTTTGCTCATGAGATACTGATGAAGGTCTTGTGATGAAACTGGTTTATCTGTGAGACCATGAACCAAAACATATAATCTACTGCACTGTATTTGAGTGTTGCGGTGAGTACTTTTCACCTGGATAGTGTTTTTGTAAAAAGTGCCAAGACTCCATGGTGAATTGAAATGAGATTATTAACAGGTGCACACACACAACAAAATGAATCAAGGTAATTTCAAGTGCATGACCCTCAAATTTGTTTATACTACTATGTTACAGCAATAGTGGTTTTGAAGATAATGGAGTTATCCACATGAGACCAGATGTGATGTTATTTTTCTTTTAAGAAATTAAAAAAGTGTCTTCAAATACCTTGTTAAATACACACAAGCACACAAACACACACAAACACACACACACACACACACACACACACACACACACACACACACACACACATGAACATACACATGTACAAGCACACACAGAGTATACAAACTTCTGAGGGAACATTAGTGATGCAAATTATTTTTTACATTTATAAAACTTATCAAGTCAGGCTACTAATTTTATTATTAACCATCAAGGTGACAATGCACCAGCTTTCAATGTGAAGCTTTTTAAAAATATGGGTCTACCTCAATTCTCTTATAGACACATATTTGTGAAACAGTTAAGGAAAGTGAATATTTAGTTTAAAAATGGTATTTCTAAAACTACAAATAAATGTAGGCTTATCAGTAAATTGAGAAAGTAGAGCTAGATAGACAGATGGTAGGTAAGTAGGTAGGCATTCCTCAGAAGTACATATCTGCATATCTATTATTTTCTGCGTGGGTGTGTACTTGATCTTTTATGAGGCTATTATCATGATCCAATAAATCACCCACAGATCACTGAGAATCAATCAAAATCTATAAAACAAAAAATGGCCTTTTGCAGGGAGCAAATTCACCCCTGCATTTGCTAATATACTAAGTCTAAGATCATGTACCAAACAACGGAGATAAGGAGAAAGTTTCTTACTGTCACTGTTTCTTGATCTTACTCATTAATATAGTCACATTTTGAGAAAAAGTACTCAGCGCATCAGAACCAATTAGTCTGTCCTCAAAGAAACCATGTGTGACAGACGAAATGGATGCTATAAATTTCTTTACTAAAAGCAGTTCTTCACAGTTGTCTTCAAATCTTCATATACATGTACTGTTTTTTTTTTTCTGTCTCTAAGAATATAAAGCCATGCAGAGCATATGCATTGCTACTAATATTTTATTTTCCCTGGTCTGTTTTCATTTTGTGTGGGTACATTTACAATAAACATACTGCACCATTTATTAAAAAATGTTTCAGAAATGCAAAGCTTAATTAAAAAAGTCTCTTGAACATGATGACAGTAATGATAAATCTAGCACATATCAAATCCCAGAAAAGTATTGCCATCGAGATAATTGTAACAGTATTGTATTTCTTTATATGGAATAATATAGCACGCAAATGATTTTTCTGAATTCTCCATCCGAAAATCAGAAACAAAGTAGAATGTATTATATAAATTGTAGCTGTAGCTACTTTTTAAAAAGAGATGAGTACATAAAAATGTTATAGGCAAACTGAATAAAGTAATGCTATTCAGTTTAACAGATGTCATCCAATGCCAGTTGTGAGGAGACATTCTGAAACAGAAAATGGCCTGCTTGACCTTTAGTAAGTCAAATTACAACACATTCTTCACAACTTAATTATTGTTAATAGTAAATTTCTAAATAGTATCTATCCATTCTCTGCATTAAATCAAGATTATTTCTCACTAGAATTTGAAGACAGATCTGGTACAGTCTCCCATCTGCTAGTAAATAATGCTCCTAATCATAGAATCATAGCATAGTAAACATCCCACATCGGTAGCATTAATTATTTACATTCCCACTTATATCAGACAACAATTAGGTAATTTTTTAGTTGGAAGAAGCACTGTCTATGCAAAATGTTACTCCTGAAACATTCTGCAGTTGTCTTTGACTGTGTTGTCTATCTCCTTATGCAGCTGATTCACATATTGTAAAGGATTCTGGGTTTATTGACTTACTAGATGAGCTTCATCTCCCTTAACCCCCTCACACTGTGCTGACTTTTTCTTCCTATTCTATGAAGTAAAAACAGTACCCAGATTTTGGTATAGCTATGGTTAAAAGTGATTAATTGAAATGATTCAAATACTGAGGAGGCATTATGAGTTGATCTACCTCCAAAATAGTAAAATATACTTGGGAAATGAGTTAGTTTTACACATACCTTTCCCACAAAGGTTCTGCTTTACAGCAATTTTTTAATGATGGTAAGTAATTAAAATAATATCCAGGAGGACAAGTTTCACTGAAAATTAAATGCTTTCATTCTGAAGAATATTCTAATAAACCAAAAAAAGGTACAAATGAAGGACTTTACAGCATAACTGAAACATGCCACTTTGGATGAAGGATGAAGACATTTGAATAAAATGTGCAGGTAATTTTTCTTTCCTTTACTCTCTTGAAAAATCTTTTTTTTTTTTTTGGCTGTACAGAAAAACATACCAGATATCATTAATATAATTCAAAATACTGCAGTGGTGTTCTTGGAAGAAAAATATTCTTGCGAATGTTACATTTTTCCCCTGTAAGCTGCTGCTAACAGGAAAGTACAAAATGTGTAAACTCATTCCTTGCACATGATTTAAGCACATGGAAAGAAATGTACACTCTACTAAACTTCAGAAGCAACTTGCTTATTTTTTATGTTTTTTTTTTTTATGTTTCTATAAATTTAGCATTATCTATAGAGTTAATTTAGTCTTTGTTGATACGCATGTAGGTTTAATTTTCAAATGGGAAATTCCTATGAACTACAGCAATGCAATTTCCCATGATGCTATGACTAAAGCTAGAGTTACAAGGCAGCAATAAACAAAGGTATTAAAGCATAGCTTACTAATATTAAGTTTCTATACATCTGCTGGACTTGACACATACAAGATAATTTGCTAGCATGATTACACACAATATTTTTTTCAAAGTTTGCATTTCCCTCACTTTAATCCAACATCATGAGTGTCACACACAATGAAGCATCCTTAATAATTATTTGCTTCATGCCTGATTTTTTTTGTGAAATCTTGAAGTTGTTTCAAAATCATACAAGCAGGAAAATATACTTGCATCACAAGCATCTATTACCATTAAAAAGAGGATCCTCTAACATTGTTTTCTTCTCACAAGTTATAAGGGCTTCCATTTAAACAATCTAAAGATTGCCACATAAAAGAATTGTTATAGTTATAAACATAAATGCAAAACAAAGAAGATGAATATCCTGAGTAATTACATTAACTCTTAGTAGTGCTTTGTTAGATCAGTGATTTGTATGAATTACACGTTACTTGCTCTCTGAATTGTTACTGAAAGAGAATCTTAGCTGTGACTGTATATAACTGCTTGCTTATCTTATATCTCTGCAAGTATCTACAAATGCTAACTTAAGTTAGTAACCATTGCATCCTTAAATAGTCTATTTTTGCTTGAATATACCTGTGTCTTACCTAGATTGCTTTTACAGTACAGCATATATTAATTGTTTGTCTTAACACCTATTTTTTTTTTATCTTTCTATTTCCTCTTAGTTCTCTACCTCCTATCCTATACTAAGGGACCTGCTTGGTCTTTTAGGACCCCTTTCTTTTTGTCTCAACCATCCCAACATCTGACCATGGAAACCTGTTGCCCCAGCACATTTATTTTTGTTCGCAACTACTAAAAGGACTAAGAAAGTATGTTCCACCTTGGACCTACATATTAAGCTGTATTATTTATTTATACCTACCTAGTACCAAGTGAAACTAAGCTATCAAGCAGGGAAACCAGCAGCAATTTTTTCTCCTCTAAAACCCAATAGCAAACTGCTATTCTCTCCCCTTACTATCTTTTATCTGTACTCCTTTTTCTAGCTTTATCTAACACATATACCATTAAGTATTATACTTTCTGCCCACTAGGTGGGACCCTAATCCAGTCTAGGGTTATACCTCGTTCTCCACCTTCCTAAATATCTGCTCTGAACACTTTTTCAGCTCTCATCCCTTGACTAATTGCTAATCTCCTTGCTGTATCACTCTACTGTTACATTTTCTCTTCCCACTATCTAGCTATACTTTGTTTTCTTCCTTCTATTCCACAAACATTCTCTACCTCTCACCTGCTTTACCACACTCTATTCACCTGGATATACTTAACATGCCTCAGGAGTCTGCTGCTCTCTGATTGTCTCTGTAGACTCTCACTTACCTTCTCTAACCCGCTCTGTTCGCCCTGCGGGCTCACTCTGCTCCCCTACCCTACTCCAAATTCCCACCCAACCCCAGTGGTCCTACTCTTATACCTACAAAGCCACACACCCTCCTTCCTATCCAATAGCTATCCGCAACTCATTACAGATCTAGCATCTACACACCCACTCCCATGCTGACAATTACTCTCAATTACCACTTACATATTTCTGTACTCCACACTCTCTCTACTCTTACCTCCTAATTCCTAACTACATTCTATCATCTCCTACACCATGCCCTTAACGTATACACTCACTTGTATAAAACTACCTCTCCTACTTTCATTACTATCTATCCTTACTATACCCTATACTCTCACCTTTTATTAAAACCTACAATTAATGCCATCTCACTAACCCCTAAAAAAAACATTACTAATAAATGATCTTGAATTCCAAAGCCATTCTAACATAACATCCACCTCAACCTATCTCCTAAATACCACAGAGTAGCCCATTTTATATTCACACAATATAGGAAATCACAACTTAATTACAGTAAACCACTAAAGCATCCATATAGTCCCTATAGACATCCTCTCCTTCATGGGGATATTCATCCCAACCCAGGACCAGATAGCAACACCCTAAGACACACCTCTCTCTCCTTCACTCCCTGTATAACCCCAAATTCTCTACTCATAGCTCATCTCAATATAAGGAGTGATAACAATAAAGTAAGCCAACTACACGCACTACTAGATACACACTCTTTTCATATCTTATGCTTAACAGAAACCTGGATTAAACCTGTTACAAAAGACAATGAAATACTCCCATCTGGTTATAATATCTTGAGATTAGACTGAACTACCAAAAACGGTGGTGGGGTAGCAATACTGCACAAATCTCATTTACAGGTCACATCCTTACTAGTACAACCACCTCTAGATACTAATGTGGAAATTCTTATCTCCAAGCTCCAGCTCAATACTACTAAATCTATATACATAATATGCTCCTACCTACCCCCAGGCAGTAACATCAACATCTTAGAAAGTATCCTCTGCTGGCTTTCAACATCCTTCCCTCAAGAAACCATTGTATTCGGCAATTTTAATATAGACTGTAACACCTGTACCACTCATGAACCCACAGCCCATATAAACCTCTATGGCTTCTCCCAAACTATTACCACCTCCACCGGAATCCATAAACCCAGCTACAAAGAAAGTATATTAGACTAGATCTTAATTAACAGCCACCCCCTCTCTTACAAAGTAGGTATCCTTCCTGATGATATTAGTGACCATTCACTAAACTACTTATCTAGACAAAAATCCTTTATCCCAAAACAAACTACCTTTAAAATCACCCGCAACAAAAAAAACATTTTGATACAGCCACCTTTCAAGCAGAACTTCAAGCCTGTGACTGGTCACCCTTAAGGCACCTGCCAATCGATGAAGCAGTATTCCATTTTAACTCCAAATTCCTAAAAATTCTTGAATTGCATGCCCCCTCATGCTCTATAAGAACTAGAAGCAAACCAGCTCAATGGCTTACTAAAGGAACCAGACAACAAATCCTACAAAGAAATAAAATCTGGTTCAAATGGAGAAACACTAAAGACCCAATTGATCAGCAATACTTTAGAGAGCTAAGAAATGCCACCAAAAAATCAATACTTCAGGATAAAAAAAAATATTTCTTTAAACTCCAGAAAAAGCACCATAATCAACCCCAAAGCTTCTGGTCAGGCATAAATAAACTTTTACACCCAGGCCACTCCAAAACACCAACCCCATCTGGTCTCTCCCTAAACTCTCCAAACCAGATTGCTGATGCTTTCAATACCTTTTTTACTGAAACTGTCCAATCTCCAGCTAACACCTTACCACCCGTTAACTCTACCCTCTCATCCTCCCCAACAACCTTACCACCTACCTTTCACTTAAAACCTATTCCTACAGCCCTCACCTATACTCAACTTCATAAACTTAAACCTTGTACTCCCTCAGCTGATCTCCTACCACCTGAATACCTTCAAACTGCTGCAAAAGTTCTTGCCTATCCCATTTCTATCCTAATCAATAGAACCATAACTGAAGGCTCCATTCCTTCACTCTGGAAAATCTCTCACATAATCCCACTTCACAAGGGTGGGAACTCAACTGAACTCTCTAACTTTTGGCCTATAGCCCTACTATCGCCACTAGCCAAAATCATGGAAAAATGCATCCATCAACAATTTCTTGACCACATTGACCACATTCTCCAAAATAACATTCTAGCTGACTGTCAACATGGTTTTAGACCATTCCACAGTACCACCACTGCTCTCCTATCCTTAAATACTGCATTAATAAACATCGAAACAACAACATGCTCTCCTCTGCTCTGTTCATTGACCTATTGAAAGCTTTTGATATGGTTAACCATCAAATACTTCTCAACATACTCAATTCATTCTCACTTGACACACAGGCATTACAATGGTTCAAGTCCTACTTGCATAATAGACAGCAGGCTGTCCTTTGGGATAATAACCTATCCAAACATATCCCTATTACCCTTGGTATCCCTCAAGGCTCTATCCTGGGACCTCTACTCTTCTCTATATTCATTAACCACCTTTCTACTAATTTACCTCTACCTACCTGCATACAATACGCAGATTACTCCACTTTGATTTGTAAAGGAACCACCTCATCTGAACTCCAGTCCATCACCCAAACAGTATTTAATCTAGTAGAAAACTGGTTCCAACAACATTGCCTCCTCCTTAATGCCAAAAAAAAAAAAAAAAAACTATTACTATTTCCTCCAACTATTAAATCCACCCCAATAGATTTCTCTGTTACATCCATCAATGGTACAATCATATCTCCTGACCCAACTACAAAACTCTTAGGTGTACTGATTGACCACAACCTCAACTTTGACTCACATATTAATGCCACTATTAAAACAGTAAACAGAAAACTTGGATCCTTGTATAGGATAAAACCTTTTCTCACACCAGAAGCCAGATCTACTATTGCCCAGACCCATCTGATCTCCACCATCTTATATGCCTCACCAATTTATACTAATCTTTCCAAAAGCAACCTAAACAAATTGACCACTTCTTATAACAATATTGCCAGGTTTGCTACTGGGTCCCCATTTAGAACTCATCACTGTCTAAATCTCAAACTTCTAGGATGGCTTGAACTAAATAACCAGCTAGAATTTCAACAACTCCCCATTACCCATAAGATTCTGTACCAGCCTAGAAATACTCTTATTCTCAGTAGCCTCATCTTCCCCTACACAAACCTTACTAACCTTTGCTCAGCAAGTAGCCTCATCTTCCCCTACACAAACCTTACTAACCTTTGCTCAGCAAATAAACTACTGGTTACCATCCAGAAATCCCACAACAAGGCAGGTGATTCTCTTTTCTCTAATTCAGGGTTAAGATTTGCAAGTTGGATGGGGAGGTGACTGAGCAGATGAGAGTTGAATTATCTGCATATTGAATGCAGGTGGCTTTAGGGATAGCAGTGTGGAGGTTGTTGATAAAAATAGAGAAGAGTAGTGGACCTAGTATGGACCCTTGAGGAACACCAAGTGTGAGAGGTAACTGGCTGGAGAGTTTGCCCTGCCATAGTACCACCTGCTGTCTACCATTCAGGTATGGCTGGAACCACTGGATAGCAGGCTTGTTGAGGGAAATAGATTTTAGTGAAAGAATGAGAAGTTTATGGTTGACCATGTCAAAGGCTTTTGATAGGTCAAGAAAGAGGGCAGGGGTTAGCCAATTGTCATTCTTGTTTTGGTTTATGGCAGTAGTAAAGGAAAAGAGGGCTGAGGTGGTGCTGTGGTATGGCGTGAAACCATGCTGGGAGTTGGATAGTAAGTTATTATGTGAAAGGTATTGCATTAGTTGCTTGTGTACACATTTCTCCATTATTTTGCCTAGTGGGGAAAGAATGGCAATGAGTCTGTAGTTGGATATGTCTGAGGAGCTACCACCTTTATGGAGTGGGATGACATGAGATATTTTCCAGAGGGAGGGGATAGCATTTTCGGATAAGGTTCTGTTGATCAAGATAGAAGTACTCTGCAGGGAGGAGGTCAGCAGTGAGGGTGGTAGGTTTTAGTTTTTTTAGAAGTGTTTTGATAAAACTACTGGATATTGGTTGGAAGCTAAATTCCGGGTGATTATTAGGTACAGTAGGCATGTGGTTAAAGTTAGAGGGGGTTAGTTGATTTGCTAGTGATTGGATTGTTTCAGTGAAAAAGTTATTAAAGGCGCTAGCTATGGTCTCTGGGGAACTATGGGTGTAGCTAGCCAGGAATGGGATGGTGAAGTGACCTGAACAAAGTAGTTGATTTAAGCCTGCCCAGAACTTTTGAGGGTTGTTGTGGTGTTTTTGTTGGAGATTTTGGTAGAAGCTTTTTTTATCCACTAAAATAGATTTTTTTTGTATCATTTCTGAGTTGGCGATATTTTAGATGGTCAAGTGGAGCTTTGGTTGTTCTCCAGCTTGCCCAGGCTCTGTTTCTAGTTTTGATTTTAGTTTTGGCATCTTTTGTGAGCCATGGTGCTGTATTTGATCTAGTTTTTATTTTACGTGCTGGAGCATGGGAATCAAGGATACTTAGGAATTTAGTGTTAAAGTGATCTATGGCCTCCTCTAATGTTAGATTTTTTAGTTTTGACCAGTCAACTGCTTATAATTCATTTTGGAATATAGCAGCATCAAAGTTTTTCCTGTTTCTAAATGTTTTATATTTGGGCTGGTGAGGGTTTCTGCCTTATGTTTTATGATATAGGTTAGACAATGGTCACTGAGGTCATCAGGGAGAGTACCAGCTGTGTACACTTGGGGTTGGTTATTAATTAGGATCCAGTCTAGGATACTTTCCTTGTTGGTTGGTTTGTTTATCCTAGTGGGAGAGGTTATGGTCTGTTTAAACCCAGATAAGTTTATATGAGTGGGGGGGGGGGTCAGAGGAGCAAGGGTGCCAGTCGGTGTTAAAATCACCAAGAACTATGGTTTCTTGGGGATAGGTAGTGGATCACCAGTGAAGGACATCTTCTAGTATATTTAGGTTGTTGCCTGGTGGAATGCATGCACAGACGATGTTCAAGTGTTTGTTTTGGTTAATCTGTAGCTTGGTTATGAGGAGTTTTGTGTTATTGAATTGAGGAGGTTGAATGGTGTCTTTATTAACGGTTAGAGTATTTTTGTGAAGGACTGCTATCTCACCCGTACACCCATTGTACATGGGGGGGATGGCTCCATTATTTTGTAGCATTTTTGCCAAGGGTGAAGGGTGATTTCCATTCTAGATTAAATTGTTTAGAGACATTTATTTTCAGTTATGGTACTCTTTACCCAGGTGGATTGAATCAGGAGGTATACTTGAACTTCTAAACTTTTATAGCGCGTGTGTGTGTGTGTGTGTGTGTGTGTGTGTGTGTATATATATATATATATATATTTTTTTTAATATATATTTGTCTCATAGAGGATACTCATATTAATGTATTTTATAAGCAAAGTCTTTTTGACAATTCATTAAAGTAATAGGAGAACATGCTTATAGTTATTTATGTGCTTGCAAGTTTGTGTATTTGTATTCACTTGAGTATCTTTCATATATTTTCTGCATAGGGACTGATTTGGTTTAGTTACCATGGTGTTTAATTAATGCATTAATTAATGTATTTGAAGCAACCTAAACAAATTGTTTTTTGTGCATTTGTCTGAAGAAGTCTGTTTATATTAACAAACGAAAAGCGCTTTACATTTGGATTTGTTGATTCTTGTTTTTTTGGCTTATTTTGGACTTTTTTCCATCACATCACTGTTTTTTAAAGGACATTGATTTTTTTAAATACTTGTTTGTGGACGCTGGCATTTTTCCTGAGCCGTTTTTCTTGTCTTTCTAACAGTCTTGTCAGATCATGACCACTCATTAAAAACTAACCTTGGCATTGATGCCTGCTTAAGATTGCAGAAAATGAATATTTACTTTAATAAAGGACAGCACTTTGAGTGGCGGACTCAGCATTTGGTGCATAACATTCTTAAACTAGAAGAGGGACAAGCAAATACGTTAACAAGCCAGTGGGATGCATTTGACATAGAATTAACAAAACTCTTAAAAGAGTTTACCAAATTCAGATATAAGCTGGCTGTCTCTTGACAGAAAGAATTACAGCATTCAATATTTGATATACAAGACAGGAGGGAAGTTGACAAGGCGTGCCAGCTGGCTCTTATAAAAGAGAACATAGTGAAATACTTGGATTATAAAGATGGCAATATGAAGATTAATAAAGATACAAAAGTATGGTGGAGAATTCCTTTTTCTCCACTGCTGTATGACCTTGGAGTAGATATATTTAACTATGTCTCCCCGTATTTATTTTGAGATTCAATAAAAGTCCTTTCAGTAATTTTTATTTTCTTTTTTTTTGTTGTTTTTGGGAAGAGTTTGTTAATATAGCCACATTAATTCAAGGATTTTATAGTGTGGCTTGGATAACTGGCAATGCAGATAATGGTAAATAAAATTCACAACCTAGTAATAGAAAATCTGATACACTGCCCTGCACAAGTGTTTGAAAAAGTTTTTAAGGACACTGTTGCCAGTTTTTTGATGAAAAGACAGATGTTGGATATGGTGTGAGCAGCTTATGAATATATACTGGTTCTGAACATTATCTGATGAACATATTGGTCACCTGACTGCTGACATGATAAGGTCAGTCAGGTCGGTTTACCTTTACATGTGTGTAATGCACATGAGTGAAATACAAAAGTCCGAAAGGACTTTTTCAAGTTTTTGGAAGGTCGAAAACAGAATGCATTGAATGTGCAATGTGCGAATGCACAGTAACATTCGCTCATTGCAGATTCACCATTTTTGGTGTGAGGTGCACTATAGTGGGGACCAGGAAGTGGACCCTTTCCCACTGTAGTGTGACCTCGGAGTTAGAATAATAAAGTAGGGGGTGTGGGGGATGCAGTCACCCAAATGGGGAGTGCAGGGGGTCACAGCCCCCCTGCATTATGCTTTGTCTTTGAATTGAAGTTCGAAAATCAGTGAAACTGGTTTTCGATTTGCTGATTTTCGAACTTCGGTGCAGATCGGACTGATGATTTTTGTCATTCCGGTTCGCACAAAAGGCCGTTTGGTAGGTTGATTTTCAACGTTTCAAAGGTAAACCGTCAGGTCAGTCCTAAAGAAAGTTAAAAAGGAAATTCCATGGCTGACTGATATTGAAATGGAGATAAACATTAAAGAAGAAGAGAATTTTCTTCAAACCATTCTGCAGTTGGCAAGTTTTCTAATAAAAACAGGTAAAGTTCCAGCTGTCTGAAAACTGGCAGTTCCAAATATGATCACTAAAAATGGAAAAGAACCTACTTAATTTAATTCTGACCCGCTTGAGATTATAGAAAATGAATATTCATTTGTAATGGGCAGGAGTTTGATTGGGGACTGGCCATGTGGTGCACAGCATTCTTCACTACAAGAAAGACATGCCAACTCTAACAAGCCAATGGGATGTATTCAAGATAGAATTAACAAAACTCTTAAAAGAGTTTGCCAAAGTCAGGTATAGGGTGGTGGTCTCATGCTAAAAGAAATTACAACATTCAATATTTGACATACAATATAGAGCTTTGAAGGGAGAAGATGACAACATGTCAGCTGGCTCATTTAAGAGAGAACAGAGTGAGACACTTGGATTATAAAAATGGTCAAATGTAAAATGTTAGTGAAGATACAAAAGTCTGATAACTCCTCAGATGATGAGCAGAAGTGCATCAATGCATCAACAGCAGATTAGATAAATGCTGTTTCAGCTAAAATGCTTAACCAAAAGCAATTATGCATATGGTGAACAATTCCATTTTCTCCACTGTTATATGACCTTGGAGAAGCATGTTTAAGTTTCCAATTGTGGGGGGTGACTCCCACATGGGGAGTGCAATGGGGATTTCTCCTTGAAATAAAATAGCCCTAGTTTTAACAAAAGTGTCTTTGGTGAAATATTTTCAGTTTTTTTGCTTTTGGGAAAAGTGGTGTCAATCTGTCAACATTAATCCAGGGATTGCATAATGTGGCCTAAATACTTAGATGATTGGCAGTGGAGAGAATGGTAAGTAAAATTCAGAACCTAGTAGTGGACAATCTAGTAGACTGCCCACCACAAGTGTTAGAACAAGGTTTCAAGGAACACTGTCGGCAACTTTCTGATGCTAAAAGACCCCACACATGGTGTGAGCAGTTTATGCATGAACATTACCTGATAAGCATACTGACCACCTGATGGTTAAATTACAGTCATGTCAATCCTAAAGAAAGTTAAAAAGGATATTCTATGGCTGGTGGATATTGAAATGGAGATAAATATTAAGAGGTGGTGAATTTTCTTCAAAACCTTCTCCAATTGACAACGTTTCTGATGAAACTGGTGAAGTTCCAGCTGTTTGGAAAAAGGCAGCTCCAAATTCAGTCATTAAAACTAGCTACTTAATTTAGCTATGACCACCCATTTTCACTCATAAATTGCATCTATAAATTGCCTAGTTTCCTATCTGCTTAATGGTTATATAAAATGCTTGCTGTTTTAGGATGCCTTGAGTTCCTTATAGGATAACCATTTAACATTTGCAAAGACCATGGCTCTTCTGGATGACGCTGAAAGAGGTGGTGATATGTTGGTACTTGTGATCTTTGATGCAGAAAATACCTTTGAATACATGTCCTCTGGTTACTTTTATAAGGTCTTGTCAAAAGTTATGTTTCATGAAAGTTGTAATACTATGATAATGTCAACATATGAGGGATTCTGCTGAGATTAAGATGTATGGATTTATCTTTGTTTTTTAAAGATTAGATGTGGAACAAGACAGGGGTGTCTGTTAACCCTACTCCTGTTGCATTGCATCTCAAGGCCTTTTGTTATTCAACAAAGGATTCTTCTGTTAAATCATTACATCTGAGTGAAACCTCCAGGTGCATCTGCAGTTAACTCCTACTGACACCTCCAGATGTCAAATACTGCTTGTTCATATTTGCACCAATAATTCTAAAATCATGCTATGTACAAGGTTTTGAAAGATTTCATGTTAAAGCGTACACGATGGCAAACTCAACTACGTTAATATTTGGCCTCTGTCTAGTGCAGGTAACTAGATATTAACTGTTGTTTTTATAATATTAAATTATATAGATATAATTTTCACATTTTTCTAAATATTTCAACGACCTAGTAACACACACAGAACTCCTTAGCATCATATGAAAGCTCTCAGCTAGATGAATAAAATGCTGCTAACAGTATGCGTTTAACTTTAGTGGTTGCGGAGATATTTTAAGTTGTTTTTAAAATATTACAAATGTAACTGTTACTGTGTTTACTGTGGCTTATAAAATTCTGTTTATGACATAGAACCTAAAGAATGCTACCACTTTTAAAATAGTTTGTGCTGAAGAGTTTGCCATTTATAATTCTTTCATAACTTCTATGGTTCCAGAAATATGAGCATTTGTTTGAAATGTGAGGACATAATTTGATTTTGTCAAAATGCTTAGGCTCCGCCCATTGAAAGTTAAAGTGCAAATTTCCTGAGCTTCATTGGAATGAATTAATTAAATGATGTCATGCTGTAGTCCTGTAATATAAATTCTCACATTATGCAGATGATCTACTGGCTTACTGTATGGATGCAAAGGTCTTTCTTCACAAAATATTTCAGGAGCTGATCCATTTCAGGTTTTTTTAGGATATAAAATCCAAAAAGCAAACATGAGCACTTGAGTCAGGGATATTGGCAAAGAAAATATTTGACAAGAAAACTCCTTTATAGGTAAGGTAAATTACTTAAAATATTTAGTGGCAAAATTGTGGAGTTCATTATGGTGTACTTGTGCACCAGTCCAAAGCGATACACTACAGAGAATCATGGTTTCTATTAATATTTGGATGTTAGTACAACTTAAAGTTTTACAACATACTCAAGCACTAAATTGTTTTACTGTTCTATATGAAGTAAAGAGGACTATGCCAGCTCCTCCTATTCGGGTGCATGTGAAATAATCGAGCGGCACACTGCTAATTATATATATATATATATATATATATATATATATATATATATATATATACATATGCTCGCGCACACACACACACAAATATATGGGAGCACTTCAGAATCTCGAATTCCTGAAAACTCGAGCCCATATGTTCAAGTTTTCAGAAACTCAAAATTGTAAAGTGTTAAAAAAAACACTTTAATTCAGTTGAATATAAGTTTTTTGCAGGGGGCAAGTCCCCCTGCACCCTCCCTACTTAAATATACCATCTCTGTGATTGCATTATAGCGAGGAAATGGGAAATCTCCCATTCTGCACTTCTGCATACAGTGCAGAACAGGAGATTTCCCTTTTCCCCAGTGTAGTGTGATCTCAGAGTTGGTATATTTAAGTAGGGTGTGTGTGGGGGGTGCAGGGGGCTTGCCCCCCCTGCAGAAACAATGATTGCCACCATAACACAATCTCAGTCAGAGCAGTTTGATGGCCTGCATTGTCAGTGAGATGACGTTCGATTATTTGATACAGACCTCTCCTATTCACAGGAGATACTGTGGGATTAGGGTATTTATAGAATGGTGTCTGATTTTTTTTCTTTTTGTAGTATAAGAGAAAACAGGGGAGTAAATGAAATGTTTAACACTTTCTTCCAAATTGTGGAGATTAGAGATGCAAGAATTTGAGAGGCATGATAAAACATCTTCTCTAGGGTTATTTTATAGTCATTTAATGTCTGGTTATAAGGCTTTATGAAAAAGTGTATTCCTCAGTATGTTCAAGGGTGTATTAGGACTGGAACAGCCCAAGATGAAATGATGCAGATTTTACTTGGGAATGCTTGCTGATCTCTGCTCTAATTTAGGCTTTTAATGAATCCAACTCATATGCATGGATGGAAGAATGTTTCCTCCTAGAATATGCAATTTCTGGGAACGTCATAAACTAGGGGTGCCAAGGACTCTAAATGACTGCCTATTACTGTTATTTTTGGAGCATGTACAAAATTATATTAAGCAGACTTGTGAGCAAATTTTGACTTATTTAGAATGGGAAATATTACATCTAGACACTTAAACTGTTCTGGAAATTGAAAATGGTGAGTAGAAAACAAATAAACCCAAGTTTACACTTGATACATCATATGCATTAGTTTGCCTCTGAGATATGCCAGTAGAGTCTGATGATTCAGTTTTTTTTTATGGCATTATATAGTCAAGTAATTTTATACCCCTTTGAGGCTAAGTACGATTTATCCAAATATATCTCTTGTCTACTGGAGATGTGATTTGAATATATGTATATGAAAAGTGGAGGCACACTTTCTAGTGGTGTGACAATTTTGGTATATTTAAAAAAAGATTTACAGTACATGTGCAAGACTGTTTAGACAGGTAAAGTAAAATTGATCTGAGATTTATTCCTTATTTTACTTGGGGGTTCGATGATGAGCTTTCTTACTTAGAATGGGCTCTGTTAGACTCATTGTTGCAGGAAAAACAGACTATAACTGGAAAATACATGAGTGAAGTAGAGATTCAACAATATCTGAAGTTGTTGAAGGGGCTCTTTTTCTTTTTTTGCCAACAAATACATCAAATGTTTTCTTTTTCTTGCACAGAATTGAATTTTCATGCCTTTTAAATGCCTGTAATGATTGCAACAACTTACATGGAATACTAGTCAAACTAAATTGCAGGACAGAAAAATAAAGGTTGCTGTAATGGTGTTTTAACGGTATACAATTTGTACGAGTTGTTTGTTGCTTGTTTATTAAATGATCATTTATTCTCTTTTATGTGATGTAATAAGTCAGCCCACTAGTTTTTAAAAAAAAATAACTTGAAAGACAGATCTAAAGTTAAGGTATAAGCATTTCTTTGCAAAATATATATTGATGAAATACTGCACATTTTTTTATTAAGTATTCATTGTCGGTGAAGCCATACAAATTTACCTGCAAAAGATATAAAGCAGATATGTGGAAGACTGAACATTTTCTCCTATTAGTTATTCATTGTTAATTATTTGAAACATGATAATAATAAAAATGAATATAAAAATGAGGACAAATATGATCATGTTTTACTCTTAGTAAGAAGTAGCAGAAAAGCAGAAATGACAGTAACAGAAAAGAAAAAAAAAATCATACTAGGAAGTTTAGATAAAAAACAGAGAAAAAATGAAAGGAAAGAAATATCTGAAAACTTTACAAATGTTAACATGAATTAATTCCAGTAACATGTTATATTTATTAGCATTCAATGATGTCTATAGTCATTTTGATGTCTGTGTTTAAACACCTGCATCAGCAAAGGAAGTCATATACCAATATCCATAGTAGCAGAATTTTATTAAAATAGACAGATGAACATTTTACATCAAAATTAGTGATATCTAAATATCTAAGAGCATTCTAAAAATAATTTCTTTACAGAACTATGTTAAATAGCAGAAACAAAGGTTGGCAACATTATATATATATATATATATATATATATATATATATATATATATATATATATATATGTATATATAGCACCTCTACAATTTACTTTATTAGAAGTGCTTACATTTCTCACAGATGCACAAGAGAAGGTTCATCATTAGGACCATGATGTGAAGAAGATTTTCCATTCACTGCCACCCAGATTCATAATTAATCACAGTGCCCCCATCTATGCCAGTTTAGTTTTATATGCATGGGAAAAGAAATATATCTTTACAAGTGCTTTTAAACTTTTATGGTGTACCTATTATTGCTTTTTGGATAATGTGTTTATCTTATGGAACAATTCGAATGTAGATCTTGTTTTTTTTTATCACATCAATCAGATATGTGTATTTTTCAAATTTACAGCAAAACATTCAAGTGAGAAAATAAATTATTTGGATGTGATTATTTCTAAGGACACATCCGATAAAAAATTTGCTTCTAGAATATTTCGAAAGGACACTTTCTCCAATAGCAACCATGATTTTCAAAGTAGCCACCCCTTTCTTATAAAGAGAAACATTTATAAGGGGCAATTGGTAAGGGCTGGGAGAATGTGTTCCACATATAACACCTTCTTGGAAGAAGTTTCCAACATAACAGAAATGTTTAGGGTAAGGGGTTACCCAAAAAGACTCCTTGAAAAAATAGCAAAAGAAATGATAGAAGGATGGGGTTCAAAATATAAGCCCTTACTTGGAAGTGGTGTGACCATTCAAAAAACGGGTAGTCAATACACTGAAAGGGTCAGTTTTGTCACTAGTATGGTCATCCCTTATGGTTCAGGTGAACGTGCATTGAAGGACATTATAAAGAAGAACTGGCATATATTCAAAGGGAACTTTGATATTTTTCACACACTTGGTGAGACACCAAGTTTTGTATACAAAGCTGGGAGGAATTTTAAATATTTGATAGAGCATACTTTCCTTAACAAGACTATGTTCATTAAAGGAACCACCAGATGTAGTAGTTGCAATCAATGCCCCTACATCTTAGATAGTGATGTGGCCCTTATAGCTGGGCATGGTAGGGGTGTTATACTACACAAGGGTAATTGCAACATGAGAGGTGTTATATATATTTCAGTTTGCCAAACATGTTCACAATATTATATTGGTAAAATGGAAAGGAATTTCAAGACCAGAATATATGAACACCTTTATGCCATTAATAAGGGGAACGTGAATAATGCATTGTATAGGCACACTTTAGTATGCGAGGGAGACACAAAATTTAAGTTTGGTATTTTAGAAGTTGTCCCGAGAAATTTTAGAGGTGGTTGGAGGGAGCTTCACGCTGATCTTAGAGATTTTTATTGGATCATTAGACTAAATACTACTGTTGAACCAGGGTTAAATGGCCATATTTCCCTGGTTCCTGTTGTAAGAAAAAGGGCTTTAAATATCTGACTTTTTATTGTACTTTGAATAATATAACATATTATTTTTTTATTATGTAAATTTAACATTTTCTAAAGCATATTTAAAGTACAAAAGTTTTATTATCTATGTCTTTAAAATTGTGTAAGAATAATTGATTGATTGCTTTATTGCATATAAAAGGGTATTGACTTGGAGCAATGTAATTTCTTCTGTTTCTTGTTCTGAGGAAGTCACCGAGGTGTATACTGGTGAAGAAAGCACTTAACAATAGAGACTAGAGTAATATACTCTTCTGAGCATTTTGTTTTATGTGTTGAGCTTATGGTACAGCTACTTCCTCACATTAGCACCTTTGAAGTTGTATTAGTTGTTTTTATGGTACTTTATCAAACAGAGTTGTTGTTTTATTAATAATACATTTCTGCACATGTCCACCAATGTCACAATTATTGTTTATACTTATATTCCTTCTCATTCCATTCTCCTAAAACAAGTAATTCATAAATTACATTACCAGTGTACAGTTTACATCGATTGAATGAGTTATTAATTAATCTTGTAAAATAGTGTATCAGTAAAGTTCAGTTTCTGACATCATAACATGATACATTCATTATTATAATCAATTAGATGTCAGTGACAGCCACACAAGACACGTAGTTAAAAGCATTGTAAATGGTTTACATTTAAGGCAGAATAAAATAAAATGTATTATGCAGTATCTTGGAAGTATCTTTCACAGATGTCACAGAAGTTTTAAACAGGGCTTATGAGGTACATGCTATCCACAAGAATAAACATAAGTGTGGTTATGTTAAGCAAAAAAGCAAGATGTGCAAAGGGCAAATGTATTTCTGACAGACAGTGAATAATTATATTTACAGAATATAACCCATTATCTGCGGTGGTGTTGTTGCCTCACAGCAAGAGGTTCGCCCGTTCGATTCTCGGCTAGGGTGCGGAGAGTGCCTTCTGTGTGGAGTTTGCATGTACTCCCCACGGTTGGGTGGGCATTCGAAAGACATGCGTAAATGGGCGTGCCTTCATTGAAGGTTGAACGTCGAGCTGGCACCTCGGCGTTCGTGAAAATCTACTGCCAATCATTAGCGTATCAGAGTTCCGCTGTGGCGACCCCTAACCGGGAAAAGCCGAAAGACAACAACAACAGAATATAACCCATTAACTAAGTTCTGTCAGGATGGCTTTAAAACATGTCAGCTTCTAGACAAATATATTGGATAGTTTGGTGGGTAAGTGGGTAGGGATTATTGATGACACATCGGTTTAACTGTACGGTTTAAATAGTTTTTAGAAGAAATAGGCATTTGAAAGAGATTTTGTTATTATTACTATTATTATCAATAACACATCTCTGTTGT
The DNA here is from genome assembly GCF_019279795.1 of Protopterus annectens. Lineage (NCBI taxonomy): Eukaryota > Metazoa > Chordata > Ceratodontiformes > Protopteridae > Protopterus > Protopterus annectens. The sequence continues at coordinate 630,577,620 of NC_056748.1, read as the reverse complement.
TATAGAAGGATTAAAGCCTGACAACATCCCAAAACACATTTGGTGTCTCAGGTACATGCCGGTGCTGACCTCACAGAAAAGATGAAGGATTCGTCAGAGCTGGTTCACTATTTATAAATGGGATGGTGTGGGGGCATGCAGGGTCACATGGCCAAGCCACAAAGCACTGGTTATGATGTTAATGCTATGGTGAAGACCTAGTAATGCAGTGCAGCTGCTGAGAATATGACAGCTGTTTAGTTTCAAAAATTGTGGCATTTCTGTCATGATGATATTATGCATCCCCTCTTCTGATGGCAGTCTACACCTCAGTGGGAGGTAATGCTTAAAGAGAAAGCCAAATGTGAGATGTGGTATTGTAGCTCCCAGTCTGGGCCTGTTCCACGCAACATGTCACAACTAACAGAACCAAAAGATGGAGAATCCAAGGTCCTGTCTTGGCCTATTCCTCACAACATGTCACAACTAACAGAACCAAAAGATGGAATCTGAGGTCCTGTGTAGGCCTGTTCCACTCAACATGTCACAACTAACAGAACCAAAAGATGGAGAATCCAGAATCTTCCAATTATACAGCTCTCATAGAAGGGAGACTCTCTTGGTCTGCGGTCTTGCTAGTATATAAAGTGAGCTATTTGAAAGAGCATATACAATCATTTGTATCGTCTTGGATGTAACACTGCTATTCAAACCATAACTAGTTCCTTATCAACTCGACTTAAGAAATAAAATGGGATGTTGTTACGTAAATATTTCACAGGAGAAACATGTCTGAATAAATTTTATCTTTGTGCTATTTGATATGTATATATATATATATTTATATATACATATATATATATATATATATATATATATATATATACATATATGGGATCCGTACTGATCCCCGAATGAACTTTTCACTGAATCACTAACGGCTGGGCATACTTACGTGAAAGTGCTTTTCACTGAAGAAGCACTTTCGCTTAAGTATGCCTGTTGTGGAGGTCGTACTATGGTGTGGATAAGGGAAAATTCCCTTTTCCCCACTGTAGTGTGATCTCAGAGTGAGAATAATAAAGTAGGGGGAGGGGGGGTGCAGGGGGGCTTGCCACCCTACAAAAACATTAATTTGATTTTTTTTTTTTAACACACTTTAGCGAAAGTGCTTTTTCGGTGAAAGCGCTTTCACTGAAGTGTGTTGGTGATAGTGGATTCGGACTGTAATCCATATATATATATATATATATATATATATATATATATATATAAATATATGTGTATATATATATATATATATATATATATACATATACACACACACACACACACACACACACACACACACACACACACACACACACACACACACATATATATATATATATATATATATATATATATATATATATATATGTACATATCTACATCGGTAGGCTCAGTGGGTATGAGGGGAGAGACATTCAGCTTTGGTAGGGTAGAGGGGCTGGGGAGTGCTAGTAGCCTCTGTGGTTGGTGCCAAATCTGCTCTCAACTGCCAGATGGTTGTCTTGGGAAGTACTATTGGTAGGGTGGCTGATTGTCCTTCCTAATGGTTGGTAATGGCTCCAAAAATATATCTGTTGCTGTTCTGATTAGAAACATGATTCTTGGCAGTGCTGAGGGCTGGTCACAGATATTCTGAGTCCAGTAATCCCTCTGGGAAGAGCATGGTCCTATAAGCAAGCAAGTACAGGAACTTGTACAGTGTTACTATTTGTGTTTGAGGTTGAGTGAGGTAGGTTGTAGTGTCTGCTGTGGGCTTGGAGGCTTCTCTTTTCATGGCTAGCCTTGTTTGTTTGTTAGGTATGTATCTACATATATGAGGAAATGAAGACCCTGACTGCTAGTAAAGGTAATCGTAGGACCTTCCTGTGTCTATGAGGTGGAAGAGGCACTAGGGTTACATAAAAGATGGAGATGTTGGCAAGTAGTCATGCTTAGTAATTTTGTGTTTTTCTTTTCTAGGATGATGGATATCCATGAGCTAAGACAAAAGTGTGACTCAATAGTGTCTTGGAATACATTTTTTTAACAGAAAGTGGCTACACAGTATTCAGTGGGAGAGGCTGTTCCTGAAGAGCCAGTGAGGGTTAGAAGAAAGATGAAGGCTGTGGAGGAGTTTCCAGCTTTTGATTCTTCCAACTTAAAAAATCTGGATCTGGAAGAACGATGACAAGTCCAACATATTCCACTCCATTTAGACCTCGCTAACTCCACATTATCTTTTTACTGTCAATAAAGTTAGGGAGATAGGGCAGGATGCATCACCTGAAGTATATTTGACAAAGTTTTTGTAAGATTTTAAATACTAAAGGTTGGGTTAGGGTTAGGTTACAGGGTTGCTGAATTTTTTGGAGCAGGTACAAGTCTTGGAGTTTCAGAGAGTTCTGGCCAAGGGGGACCCTGTGGATGGCTTGATAAGTCCAGGATCCACTGGGAGATTGGTGTTTCCTTTCTTTGCTGGGAGAGCAGTATTAGCCCAGGGAATTTAGGGGGCAGGGTTGATCAGGAAGCAAAGGGCCTATGTTTGCAGGGAGTACATGCTTTCCAGAAGGAGGCATATTCAAATAATTTGTCAAGGGGAATTCATACAGTATTTTGATCTAATAGATACTGATGGGGCAAAGAAGATGACTAAGGAGAAAGCCACAGGGACTAGGAATCTAATGGTTACTTTAGTAACGCATGGTAAGAAAAAAAACAAGTAGGTTTAGTGTTAGGACCTGGGATAAGTGGATCTTTTGTTTTGTTTATTTGATGGCAGTTATTGCCAAGTCTAGCCTATTTATTAACAATTATAGAGGCAAACATAGTCAGGCACAGTAATGCATGTTGTGGAAGTTTCAGCATTTTAGGAAATGAAAGGTCATTCATAAGTCACTTTGGTGGGAACATGTGATTAGACATCATGTTGGATAAGGCAGGAGTGTAACTCAGGCGTACAAATGAAGAATCCAAGGCTAAGATTATGGCTTGTTGTGTTTTCAGCATAGAGAAATGTTATTGGCCTGCCAGTAGATTTTCCCACACTTGTTCCCATTATGGTGGTTTACATATCTCTCAACCTCTTACAGCAAGAAATCTGGACAAAGCCATACATAAGGGGGGGGGGGGGCAAAGGTTCAAAAATAGGTAAAGTTTTAAATATTGCTCTTACAAACACAGAAAGTTGATATAATAACAGTTTTTGCTTTAGCATGAATTTTCTGAAGGGTATGCAATTGGAATTTTAATCATCAGTCATTATTTTCTGACTTCAGTCCTCAACGTTTTCTAGTGATTTTCCAGAAAACAATTTTATGAGAAACAAAAAAAATGAGGCAAAAATCTGTACAGTTGAGAGGTATGGATGTGGAACAGTAAAATATTGGCATAATGAATGGATGACGTCTTTGCCCCAGGATAATTGCAGGCAACAGTAGGCAAGACAGCCCAGGGGAAGTGACAGTGAAAGGTCAGTGTAACTTAATGGGGGGGGGTGGCTCTTGGCCCTTTTACATGGCCGGTGGGCATTTGACCTTTGCACTCCTCTGTTAAGGTGGGGATATTGAGTATTCTGCTTGAAGGTTACTGTAAGACAGAAGCAATGCATGAGTTGGTCCAGAGTGTTACTATGGGTTTCTTGTTTATGTTTCATGTCGGAGCCTGGTAGCAGATTTGTGTCAACTTGAAGTCAGTAAGAAGAAGGGATGGAGTCGTTGAAGCAATTTTAGACAAATAGATGCAGAATGGAAGAATTTTAGGGCCTTTGAGTTTTTAAACATTCTTAGTCTTAGAAGTTCCCCACTAGATTGGTGCAAAAAAAAAAGAGAGAGTGAGACAGAGACTGGGTTAGTTTTAGATTCACCATCTCTCATTTCTGGATGAGAGTTTGGTGAATGATTATACTAATAAAGTTGAAGCAAGGATGTAGTATGCCTCAGTAGATGATGCAGTGAAGATGATTCATGGATTCATTGACTTGTGGTTATCAAAGTTAGACAAAGAACTGGCTTTTCAGTTGCTCCATCATTTGGAATAAGACTGACTGGCTTATGTTGGAATTGCGCATACAAGGAATACTTAGTTATGATAAAAAATGTCAATGAGCTATGATGTGGCTTGAAAGAAGTGTGCTCTGAGCCTGAGGGGTTTCATCATTTGGATGTTTTTTGTTTTTTATTAATAGGTGAGGGTCAGAAAGCAGGTAGGGAGGGAGTGTGCCTATTTCTAGAGTTGTGATTTGAGTTGGAAGTACTGCTAGTAGGAAGATACAGGAGGGGCCAGCCAAAGTGCTGACATTAATGGAAATAAAAGTTTATGGTAGTCCAGGCTTGTTTTGCCTATCAGAAGTACAAGTTGACATAATTCTATGCCAGGATTCAGGAATTTTTTTGGCTGAGAGAAGGTTAGGATTAGGGATATAATGGAAGTGCTGGTTTTGCTGAATTCTGTATATAGATTAGTTGATACTGAAAGATCTCATTGTATTTGTAATTCTCATTGTATATGAAAATAATTACCTACATCTCAATACTGTGGCATGTGACATATAACAACCACCAGTGACCTAAACTTATGGGGTGTGGGAAACAAGTAGATGATTTGCAATATAAAATAATAACCATAACATATAAAAAGCATGAACTGCACATGAGAACATTAACACACATCCAAATGCACAAGTCTATTTTTTATGTCAAAGAAAAAAGGTATGATTAAGCAAACATTGAATATAATCACAGAAAATGCAAAGGAAATAAAAATGTAATAGTTAATGTACAGTTATGGTTGAAACAGTTCAAATTAATAGGCTTAAAGCAGTGATCAGTAAAAAGTAATTGCAATTAGTCAAATTAATTGTCACAGTCATCAAAAATTACTTCCAGAGCATAAAGAACAACAACATTTCCTGGCTTATGCGATGCTGCTATAAAGCAGTGTCATGAATATATAAACATCTGCTTTAAGAAATGCGCAGCAGTTCATTAGACCATTACAAGCAGCTGCTACATGTCAGATGACATAGGAAACGAGCATCTTTACATCTTGAGCTGCCCATATAAAGCAACTTAATGTCCGCCCATGACACCTAGTCCTTTGTAGCAGTATCACACAATACAGTTCTCACTAAATGTTCCACTGTCCACCATACTATAGCTTCCAGCGAAAATGATTTTTAAAGCACAAAAAGGCAATCAGTTTAAAATAAAAAGGCAAACGCTGTGGTGGGCAAAGCCATACACAGGGATTTATCATTTACAGCTATAATTCCACATTTTGAGAAAGCAGAAGAAAATTCAATTTCTACTTCACAGCCACACTTTTGTAGCAGTGCCAGTCAGTTCTAAACAGAAAGACACTATATTTTTAAAGACTGTGGAGCAAGCAACCCCCAAATCAGGCACACACACGTGTATATATATATATATATATATATATATGTGTGTGTGTGTGTGTGTGTGTGTGTGTATAAAAAACTAGCATGGCCAACCTTCACATAGTCAATAAAAAACAACACTAAGTCCACACGTTTCAATGAAATTTGATTGCAAATGCAAATTTAACACAATTGTCTTTAGTGTCATAAATAATCAATGACTGGTTAAAAACACCAGAAAATCATTTATGTGAGAGGGGAAACCACCTACATCCTCCCAGTGTGATGTTTCCAGTTCCATACCCTATTAATTATACATACTAACTCTGCTGTCACAGAAATACCATGAAAGCACAATCAAGCTCAAGAGTTAGATGCTGTTTCTGCAAATTAGTCAAACTACTGCGCAGGCAAATATGGCTATATACTGTATGACAGATATTTCTGTTACCACATAGTAATGTTTTTTTTGAAAATGGAGTTATTAAACCAAGTCACTACACACAAAGCAACTGTATATATTTTTTTCTTGGGGGGGGCTGCTTTTGTGGTGTAATATCTCCCATGCTCCTGCATACTTGAATACACCAACTCCAAGATTGCACAATACGAGAGGAGAGGGGAAAAATCATTTCTCTCCGGAATTAAATGATTCTGCAGAAATACTACACCTCCATTCACCGTATATGGATTACATTTTATTCTGTCACCTTGCTTTGAATGAAATGCATTTGACAAATGTGTACTTCAGCTATGTGAGATCCATTTATATATTTATACTCACGCACACACACACACACACACACACACACACACACACACACACACACACACACACACACACACACACACAGATATTTCTATACACACAGACATGCACATGATTACAAATACATTACGTATAGTATTGATGCCAGTACTTATTCATAATGATTACGCTGTTATCATTTATAATTTCAATAAAAATAACTTTAAGCCTGACACAGTCAGTAATACCCTAATATTCAGTATTTTAACATTATAAGGCGGTGCAGTTGGCATGGTTAGCATTGTAACCTCGCAAAAAATTCTCTGATTCTATTCTCAGCTGGGGTGGCTTCTGCACAGAGTCTGCATATCCTCCCTGCGTTTGCATGGGTTTCTTCCAGGTGTTCTAGTTTCCACCCATATTCCAAAGACATGTGTCTGGAGTGTTTCTCCCTGGGCTCTGTTGAAAATGGATTCTGTCACAGTCAGACTTTCCCAGTAAACAAATGTTAAATAAAATAACTAAATAAGAATTCTGTAGATTTAGTACTGCCATTATTAAATCTGTTCTCTAGGAATTGATACAGACAACATGTATTTTGTACATCCTATGATTCTAAGACAGATATTCAATTTCTGTTTTTTCCCCTTCTTTCTAACTTTGGCCCTGTATAATATATCCCCTGCTTCTGTGTTTTAATGATCTCTGCTAACATGTTTAGCATGACCTGTTCCAACATGACCACAGTTCATGTTTAGGAGTATCCAAACATTCCAAGCTTTGACTTTAATTCTATTGGCAGTTCCTGTTTCTTCCATATCACATAACTGTGACCTGCACACTAGTCCAGTTATTACATACACTTCTTAAATTAAACTTGTCATGGTCCTAATATATCAACACAGACAACCAAAGACATTTGAAAACCTTTATTGTAGTGAAAATGAATAACAAAAATCAAAATTGTATTCACCCACACAAATTCAACATTGCAACAAATGAGATAGTAAACATAAGGGGAGCGCACCCACTCACCCTTGGATAAGCAGCTTCTCCTACTCCCACTTGCTCATTTATCAAAATAATCATGAAGGCAGCACCCCAGCGCACCTTAATATTATCAGTTCCATAATTCCATTCCAAGTCATCCACCATCAATTCCAAATATCCTACTGAGGGGGACAGAAGAGGGTCATGCCTGACCCTCTTCTCCGCCCCTCAAGCCATACCAAATGGGGGGGGCTGAGCGGGTAACAAGACCACACCAAAATGTACTTACTCATATCAGTTTTCCCTACAAAACCTCCTAAGACCCACTCCTACGCCTTACCTCACTTCCTCTCCCAGCTCCCCAACTTAATTAACTCTTTCCTACACACTCCCTACCCTCACTACCTAACATACCTATCTTCCTACATCCAGCCCCCCACACTCTATTCATACCATGTTCGTCCCATGACAAATTCATCTGTTCCAAATGTCACTTGTCATGGTCCTAATAAATCAACATAGACAACCAAAGATATTTGACAAACTTTATTGTAATAAAAATGAATAACAAACATCAAAATTTTATTGAGTCACACAAATTCAACATTGCAACAAATAGGTTAGTGAACATAAGGGCAGTGCACCCGCTCACCCTTGGATAAGCAGCGACCCCCACTTGATCACATATCAAAGTAATCATGAAGGTAGCATCCCCGCTCACCTTAATATCATCAGTTCCATAATTCCATTCCAAGTCATTCACCATCAATTCCAAATATCTTACTGAGGGGGACAGAAGTGGGTCAAGCCTGACCCTCTTCTCTGCCCACCAGCCCAAAGGGCTGTACCCCCTCAGACCATACCACTTTTCAATAGATTCTCCACCTTCATTCCCAGGTTCAGATTAAATAAATCAAGCCCAAATTCATTGAGATGAACACATGGTCCCTGCTTTCAAACTCCACATGTGCTGTATTGTATGCAACCCAATGTCCTTCAAACATCTCACCAACATAAATTTAACATACCTCCTAGTCCACTCCACTGCCACAAAATTCCTTGCCTTTCTCCACACCAACCAAGGAATAATCTCAGACCATATCAAAACCAAAGGCGGATACATTCTCCTCAGTGCTAACACATCCTCACAACTAATATGTACCAACTGCCTTTTCGGAACCTTATCTAAATCATTCCCCCCCTAAATTAATCAACAACAAATTCAGCAACCGCCATTGACTCTGCAACCCAATAAATACCTGCAATATGCTGCTCCACATCAACCGTCTACCACCATGCCAGATGATCTTCCATCCAAAATGGTCTAGCCCCAAATTAATTCCATTGTGTCTAATTGCTGCATGCCTAGCTGCCCAAAAGACGAAAGCATGCCCCAGGATGATGATCCTTCTGCTACCTAAAAAAAAATAAAAACAAGCAAAAAAACTTGTAAACAAATCCTACCACAAAGCTACTTAATATAAGACATTAAGGCATTGGAAGACCCACCCCTACGCCTTACCTCACTTCCTCTCCCAGCTCCCCAACTTAATTAACTCTTTCCTACCCACTCCCTACCCTCACTACCTAACATACCTATCTTACTACATCCAGCCCCCCCCCAACACTCTATTCATACCACATTCGACCCGTGATAAATTTGTCTGTTCCAAACGTCACTTGTCACGGTCCTAATAAATCAACATAGACAACCAAAGATATTTGACGAACTTTATTGTAATGAAAATGAATAACAAACATCACAATTTTATTGAGACACTCAAAAATTCAACATTGCAACAAATAGGTTAGTAAGCATAAGGGCAGTGCACCCGCTCACCCTTGGATAAGCAGCGACCCCCACTTGGTCACATATCAAAGTAATCATGAAGGTCGCATCCCTGCTCACCTTAATATCATCAGTTCCATAATTCCATTCCAAGTCATCCACCATCAATTCCAAATATCCTACTGAGGGGGACAGAAGTGGGTCAAGCCTGACCCTCTTCTCTGCCCACCAGCCCAAAGGGCTGTTCCCCCTTAGACCATACCACTTTTCAATAGATCCTCCACCTTCATTCCCAGGTTCAGATTAAATAAATAAAGCCCAAATTCATTGAGATGAACACAGGGTCCCTGCTTTCAAACTCCACATGCCGTATTGTATGCACCCCAATGTCCTTCAAACACTTCACCAACGTAAATTTAACATACTTCCTAGTCCACTCCACTGCCACAAAATTCCTTGCCTCTGTCCACACCAACCAGGGAATAATCTCAGACCATATCAAAACCAAAGGAGGATACATCCTCCTCAGTGCTAACACATCCTCACAAATAATATGTACCAACTGCCTTTTCAGAACCTTACCTGAATCATTCCCTCCTAAATTAATCAACAACCACTTCGGCAACCCCGATTGACCCTGCAACCCAGTAAATACCTGCAATATGCTGCTCCACATCAACCCTCTACCACCATGCCAGATGACCTTCCATTCAAAATGGTCTAGCCCCAAATTCATTCCATTGTGTCTAATCGCTGCATGCCTAGCTGCCCAAAAGACGAAAGCATGCCCCAAGATGATGATCCTTCTGCTACCTAAAAAAAAACAAAAAAATAAAAACAAACAAAAAAACTTGTAAACAAATCCTACCACAAAGCTACTTAATATAAGAAATAAAGGCACTGGAAGACTACCTTCCCACCCTCTTGATGACTTCTATAGAACTTCCTTCCTCACTAAGTCTGATGCCCTACCCATCCTAAAAGAATGAGAAGAAAACATATCCCCTTCTAAACCAACACTACAAAGAGCCTTCATAATCAAGTTCAGTTGCTCACCCGTCAAGCCTTTACCTCCTACTGAAGTAAAAAACAAACCATGCACCCTACCGATCTGGACCACCCAAAATCTCTTCCCCAACACCATAGGACATCTCCAACTTACCTCAGTCACTTCCAATATGATCAGGGCCCCATGTCCCTCCTAATCCATCTTTGAAGACCGCAGCCAAATGTGCACTGCCCTAGGTGACATCAACATATCCTCCCATAGTAACGAACCCAATAACTTGGACACTTTAAACACCCCAAAATACATCCACACACAGACCATGCTACACACCACATACTCCTACAAGGATCCACACACCTTACCTAAACCCTGCAGCAAACTGTTTAAGATCTCCTTTGTCACTGACCATCTCCTATGTACAACCCCACCTTTAACTTTGCCCCAACCCTTTAATACTCGACTCGACCAAGTCCGATCTTGCAATCCAGCAAAACGAGTAAAAGCAGCAATGGCTGCCAACACCACCCCTACTGTCCTAACTGCCCTGCCCTGTTCTGTCAACATGGCCAAGTAATGCAACAACAAAACCTCTGACCACTGACACTCCTCTTCTGGTAACTGCCTCAAGAACTGGTCAAAATCAAATAAAGCCCTACTGTAAGCTCTTCTTGTAGACACTGCCCATGACTGCTGTAACAACCAGTCAATTACTATGGACCAATCTGCCAAATTTCCTCCGGAATGATTGCAAGATGCAATGCCTCTGTTGGGGCCACCTGCCAAAACCTGCAAAACTGAAAATGAGACAAGCTATCAGCTATCTCATTCTTAACCCAAGGCACATGCAATGCCGTGAAGGAAAAGTTAATCATCAAACTCTGCAATACCAGTTTCCTGAGAACAAGTAACAAATGAGGAGATTTAGCCATCTTAACCTGCAACAACCTCACCACTGCAGCATTGTCCGAATAAAAAATACCCTCCTACCTTTTAAACAATCCTGCCAAACCACTGAAGTTGCTCAAATAAGCATCAGTTCCAAAAAGGCGACATCCCATTTCCACTCTTCTGACCAATGCTCCGGCCAAGAGGCCAAAAACCATTGGCCTGCAAAGTAAGCTCCCATGCCCAGACCCCAAGCTGCATCAGTAAACAACTGTATCTCCCATTGCTCTACCCAATCTGAATGCAAGAATGAAATCCCATTAAACTGTTCCGAAAATTACATCTACAACTCTAAATCCTCTCCCACTAGCTTAGTGACCCATACTCTGTGGTGCTTACTCCTCCATCCTTTCAACAGAAATGCGACAGACCAGCAAAACGTGTGCCTAGGATGCACAGCCCTACAAGCGAAATTCATCAAACCCAACAATTCCATAACCTCTCCCACCTGAATCTTGGACTTCACCAAACAGATTTTCTCCTGCAGCTGAACCAACTTGTCCTGTGGTAAACAAAAGAGGCCTTGTCCTGCATCTACTGTCAAGCCCAAAATATCCAACACCTTCACAAGGACCTCTAACTTGTGCTTAGCCAAAGGAACTCTGAGGGTCTCACACATCCCCACAAACTCACGCAAAGCTGCCTTCACCTTATCATGGCCATCACCCACCAACAAAAAATCATCTAAATAGCGAACTGCTTGCTGATCCTCCACCCTCTGCTGCCAAATCCAGTGGTGTGCTGAACTAAACTTTTCAAACATGGAACACACAACTGAACATCCCATAGGCATAGCAGTGTCAAAATAAAATGTTTTGCCAACCACCATGTCCAACAAAGGCCAATCCCCCTCCCGCACCAGCAACAAATGAAAAGCCAACTCAATATCTACTTTAACTAACCAAGGATACTCAAAACTCCTGATAATACGGACCTCATCATCCAATGATGAATACATGACCTTAACCTCTGCACTGGGTATGAAGTCATTCACAGACTTACCCCCAGGGTATGACAAATGATGAAGCAAATGAAATTCACCTTGCTTTTTCTTAGGAAGCAAACCTAAAGGTGACACTTTAAAGTTAGAAAATGGAGGACAACTAAATGGACCCAACAATCTCCCTGCCTTTTACTTCTTGTCAGTCAACTCCTGCAAAACCCCTCCATCCCCTTTACAGACTTCAAGGTTTTTCCCACCATACCATCCCCCACCAATGTGAACTTAATTGAAAAACCCCTTGAAAAACCCTCAATCTGTTCCCCTGCCACACTTGGCAGTGGATAATGGGTCAGGAACAACTCCAAAATCTGGACCTTAATAGGGGAATGAGTCCCCCGTTTGCCCCCTAACTCCATGAAAGGACCCCCCTTTGCCCCCGAAAGGTACCCCAACCTCACCCACCTACTCATTCAGGAGAGAACCAACCCAACCTCTAGGACCTGCAGAATAAGATGTCTGCTCCCCCCACATAATGTAACAGCATGAGCTCCCATACACCTAGAGCAAATATGGGAATATTTACAATCTACCCAAGAACACTTCCCTGCATTAAATGCCCAACATATCCCAGCAGCCCCCCCCCCAATGGCTGAGCCAATCCACTACTCCCTGCACCCATGTCCATCATGGTAGAAAGCCAAATGTCCGGGTGTCTAGCCTCCATCTGCATGGATTTATCCACCACTTTCTGCTTACAAAACTTCTGATCATACCAAAACCATGCATAGGCTGGCTGCAACCTCTGTGCTTCCCTGATAATCAAAAAATAGGACAGAAGAGAAAGAGCCAGCGAAGTATCCCTCTCCAACCAAACCGCCATATAATATATAAAACCAAGGACCCAGTTATTCCATGACCTGGGACTAAACCTACCTACTCTTCTGAGACCTATGGTTGCCAATGCCACCAAAAGGTCCTCCCCATTAGCTGACTCTGCCTCTGTCAACCGTTGTACCCCATCAGCATCAAGCAATTCAAAAATATCAATGAATTCCCCTTTCCAAATCTTCTTCTTCACCACCGAAGATATGTGGGGAGTCAAAACAATGGGAGCCCCTTCCTGACGTAAGGCCTGCATCGCCAACTAATCCCCCAGCTGTGACCCAAAATCAGACCCCAAATCCGGATCAAGCAATGATAAGAGTATTATCAAAAATCCCTTCACAATGAACCAATGCCTCTACACCCCTACCCGCTAGCTCACCTTGGACCTCCTCACTGCACCCAGATGCCCTTCCCATATTCACTCCACGTCAGACCTGATAAAGAATTATCTGCAGAAGATGAAGGGGCCACCAGCGGCATCCCAACCTCCATTGTCACATCCTTCGATGCTGGCTGACTGGCTTTCTTCGCCCTCGACCCCTGGGTTGTAGCTACCATCTACCTCTTCCACCGAGATTTCGGATCCTGAGCACTAGTTGATGGAACTTCAGTAGAAATGTCCTTGAAGAGGTCCTCAGCCTGCATGACAATACTGGTCCACCTCTGTCTCAACCCTTCAGCCATGATAACCTAAAGAAACAAAAGAGAAAGTGTTGTTAAAACAACCTTTTAAAGAAATGCATGCTAGAACCAACCAGTACCTGCAGACAAATAGCACACATAATTCCTAAAATCTTTATGCCTATCACCTCTCCTAAACCGTTACCCTCAACAACTTAATCTCCCCTACCAACCTTCGGTAAGTCAGCCCAGGAAAAAAAAGAATGACTGTCTTACGACTTGAACCATGCACCTCTGCATGTCACTTTAATCCTGTGCATCTAACAGCTATTTACTTCTACCAACTCATGCTAGTCACCCCAGACTATGTCATCTAACATGCTATTTATTCATTATACATATAGGATATATATATTTATTTATTTTTTAATATATATATACTAAATACTAACTATAATACACCCCAAACCTTACTTACCTAAAGAACCTAGCATGATCTCCCTGCCTGGTCATACAGACTAGCTATTTTGCATGTATACTCTTCTGCTGCTTTCCTTATTTATTTATTTATTTTTATATAATAAAGAAAGCGATCCATGATTGCTGACGCTACCACGCATGCTCCACTATCTGCTCAAACGTGGAAAGCTGCACAGCTTACCTGCACCCCAGAAACCACTAACCACAAGGGAGAAAGCATCCAAAAGAGTCCTGATGGCTCCCTCAAGACCTGGGAACACACCACTAGCCACCAGGGCAAAATACCATCACACAAACCTCCCAAAGCCACGACTAGCCACCAGGTAAAGAAAAAAAAACAATGAAGCCATCCGAAAACCTCTCAAAGCCAACACTAACCACCAGGGAACCAAAACCATCCACACAAAACTCACAAAGCCGCCATTAGACACCAGGGAACTGGACCATGCAGACAAACCTTACAAAACCGTCACTAGACACCAGGGAACCTCGTAAAGCCATCACTAGACACCAGAGAAACCAAACCATCCACACAAACCTCACAAAGCCATCACTAGACCCCAAGGAACCAAAACCATTCACACAACCTCTCAAAACCACCACTAACCACCAGGGAACAGAAACCATCCATTCAAAACCTACAAAGCCAACACTAATCATCAACAAAAAACATCCAGACAAACCTCACACAGAAACTGTAGCCACCAGGGACAGAAACCAACCATTACCATCCCCAACCCCCACCATCAGCACTTACCTGCTGCACTCGAGAAGACATTTTTTTTTTTAATAAGAGACCACAGTAGCGCTACTGCACATGTGCGCCCAGCTGCAACTGACAGTATAAGCCTGTGAATAACTACTACACCACCAGGGACAAAGAAAAACCCAACAGAACCATCCAAAAATCTCTCAAAGCCAACACTAACCACCAGGGAATGAAAACCATCCACACAAACCTTACAAAGCCACTATTAGACACCAGGGAACCGAACCATGCACACAAACCTCACAAAGCCATCACTAGACACCAGAGAACATCACAAAGCCATCACTGGATACCAAAGAACCCAGAAACAGCCATTAAAACCTGCCACAACTAAGCAAAAACCACTAGACCACCATGGAACCTCTTAACACAACAAAAGATAAAGAAAAACATGACGAATAAGCCACTAAACCACCAGGGAACACAATAACATGAAGAAATGTAGAAGGAGGTAAATCTGATCAAGCAATGAGAGAAATAACAACAAAACCACTATGGATACAAATCCCTAAATATGTCTTACACTACATGCATGTCTACATTACATATCTACACAATACTGCCATAGGCCCTTTACATCACCCACCATAACCCCTCCAAAAAATAGATTAGATAGATAGATAGATAGATAGATAGATAGATAGATAGATAGATAGATATACAAATACCCATACTGTACTCACCTCACTGACTAGCACTACCCAAGGCCTACCTTAAGAACACCTCAGGCCATCAGGATGTGATCCTGCTTCAACAAGACCACAGCAAAATGTGCTTAGTCATAACAGTTTCCCCTACAAAACCCCCTGAGACCCACCCCTACACTTTACCTCACTTCCTCTCCCAGCTCCCAACTTAATTAACTCTTTCCTACCCACTCCCTACCCTCACTACCTAACATACCTATCTTCCTACATCCAGCAACCCCCCCCACACTCAATTCATACCAAGGTCATCCCGTGACAAATGTATCTGTTCCAAACTTCACTTCTTATAGAGATTTGATGCTAAGGAATACTATTAAATGTTGGCTTCTTTCCTCTCTTCTCTAGATATTCCACCTAATTTTCTAGTACACCTCTGTTTAGTTTTGACTTCTAATCATAAACTATCAAGAGAGACAAGTTGAATTTTTTTCCAAAACAAACATTGGTGGTTCTAATGCTTCATAGAAGAAGAACTGTTGCAGCAGGCCATAATAGCCACCACCTCAGTTGTCAGGCTGACACACAAACTTCTGCTTATTCTTTGTATATGGAGCTCTCAAGTCTTCTGTTTCATACACAGATCTAAGTCACAAAGTAATATTTTCCCCATTCCATTTTTTTTAACTGTCTCCTTCAGGCCGAGGAAAGGAAAGAATGTACTCTCTTGTTCATATTTAGGTTACAGCGAAGTATTCAAATACTGAATTCAGATGAATATATCATGTTAAAATGAAAGCTCAAGTTAGCTATACTACAAAACATATGTTGTTTCAATCAAAGGTTACCACATCACCTTCATATTTTTATGTTTTCTGTCAGTGGATCAGCATGACATTTATCCTTTTTGTTGTCTCTCACTAGGGAGTAACAGATAACATTAGCGAGGTTCACAATGTTTGGAAGAAAATCTGTAAGAAATTAAATTAAATCATACCTGGCAAAAAATCAATAAGAAATAAGGCTAGATCTCTGCCTTGTGTAGCTTTAGGTAGCCTATAGAACCAAGGTTATATCTCTCTGAATTAGTTTCTTGATTTCCTAATCTGTTTGGAAAGCACTGATTTGGTTGTATTACAACATTAATATGCACCCTGGCTGTCAGTGTTGATAATATAATATCATTAAGACTATTTTCATAATTAGACATTTCATATTGGTACTGGTTCACAACTAGATTTACATCCTGACTTTATTATCACAAATACACTTTATCAGTTATGCAAATATCATTAAATGCTATTAGGATTTTGCTACTGACTGTAGAACCTGTATTATTTTTAAGTCAAATAATAAAAACTGCTGTCCAAGGGAGTTATTCCCCTTTGTTGTTGGATTATTTCACAATTTGCAGATTTTTTTCTGATATCATTTTTGAGATCATAAAAAAAAAGCCATAGAATATATTTAGTGGATAGCTAAGTTATTTTCACATTTTTTTTCTTCATGTTAAAATTAAATGTGTTATTCTTTCTGTTTTCTAAATTGGGAGCTCTAATGTTTATTTATTATTGTTTATTTATTGACATTTGTTAACCGGAAAAGTCCACTGGGTCAGGAACCCATTTTCAGTTGAGGCCCGGGGAGAAAAGCTCCACAATTAATACAGTCAAATAAAAATATAGTCACTAGTCAAAAATGTTTTTAAAAGAGAAAATATGCAAAAATTAAAAAAAAAAAATAAAAGTAGAATACATAGACAATATAAAACTTCAGTATATATCAGAACTTATATAAAGTTAGATAACAGTTGGTAGTATAGTACACAACTAGAGTTGTTTCTTTTTGGCATTGCATGAAAAAAAAACATGGCAGTTATTGCCAAACACTTATAGCAGTAATAGAGCTGTGTTGCTGTCAGGATAAAAGTTATTTTGAAATATGGAACTGGCTTAGAAATAAGTAGTTTAGGTTTTATGGTGGTTTGTTTGATTTGCACTGGCATTTGAGGGTATGTAGGAAGTAAGTTTTTAATGCTACTTTATATGTCTTTATACATCCTATTTGGGTAATATGGCAGAGTAAGGAGTTCCATTTTAAGCAATGCTATGGGAGAACAAGCATTGCCCAGCTCTTTTGTTGTGCTTGGTTACACTTAGTAGCAATTTGTTGGAGGATCTTAGGGTATGTGAAGGAATATGTTTGTAGTATTGATGACAGTGCTGAGCAGGTATTTGGTTTATACATTAGTTTATAGACTAGCATTAGTTGGGTATAGCAAAGATAGTTTGGGAAATCCAACCAGTTCAGTTCAAAGATTGCTTGGTAGTGGTGTATACGGTTTGGCTTTCCTAAGGCAAATTTAGCTATTTTTATAGTAACAAGACTGATGTTTATTGCTGAGGGATGAGTGAAGGTTAATAAAAATGGCACTACTATAAAGCACAGCAGGGATGAGTAAGGTACTTGCAAGTTTTGTTTTGGTGTTTTTGTCCATGTAAAGTTTATGATGATAATGTTTGCCAAGTTTAAAGTGTGTTTTCTTTATTGCATTGAGAATGTGTGTTTCAAGGGTCTATATTATAACACCGAAAGTGCATATGTGTGACTACATAAAAATCGACACATAATGCATGAAACCTGGAAATAGCGAACGGCCACGTAATGGAATTTTTCCTTAGGGAAAAAATTTACGCGACCGTTTGCTAAAAAAAATAATTTAACACAATAAACAGGTGGGGGGATGTGCCCCCACACCCCCCAACTAAATATACCAACTCCAAGATCACACTATAGGGAAGGAAAGGGCAGCTTTCTGAAGTTGGCCAACTATCTTCTTGCCCTATGACATATTCATCGAACCGCTTAAATGCGATTCTATGAATGTGTGTCACTGTTTCCGTATTTGCTCAGAAGCCGTTTCATGCTTCTACTATAAACACGTGTTTCAAAGGCAAGTTTGTTGTCGATTGTAATGCCTAGTAGTTTGGCAGATTTTACTATTTCTATTTCAGTTCTGTCTTCAGATGAGATTTTGAAGTCTATATCTGGTGGTTTTTGAAAAGAATAATAGAAGTTTTGTATTATTTATTTTTTTTTTTGGCATTTAGTAGCAGTTATGAATTGTTTAGCCATGATTCAATCTCTGTAAAAGCATTATGAGTAACCATGAGGAGGTCAGAGAAATTGTTGAAAGTAAGGATTATTGTTGAATCGTTGGCATATTGGATAATTTTACCTACTTGAGAGACTTTGTGGAGGTCATTAATAAAGATGTTGAAGAATAATGGTCCCAGAATGGAACCCTGTGGGACCCCTCTGTTGTTTGACAGCTAATAAGATTGGATGTTATGCAACTTTACAGATTGTAAGGTATGATGTAAACCAGTTGAGGGATTTGGGGGCGCAGCCAAGTTTTGTTAATTGGATCAGAAGTTTAATATGTCATACTGTGTCAAAAGCCTCAGATAGATCAAATAGGATTACTGAAGTGGGGTGACTTGTATCTAAGGCTTTGTTGACAGTATCGGTGAATGAAAGCAGGCCTGTAATAGTGCTGTGCTCTGAGCGGAAGCCATGTTGAGTGGGAGAGACAAGATTATTATCAATGAGGTACACAATTCTGAAGGATTTTGGATAGTGGGGAAAGTATAGACATGGGGCAATAGTTTGAGAGGTCATGAGAGTTTCTGCCTTTATGTAGTACAGTAATAACAGATTTTTTCCATAGATATGGAATGTGTCCTACTGCGAGAGAGCGGTGTATAAGACTACTAACTGCATATGCAATTGCATTTGCTGCTAGTTGTAAATATTCTGGGGGAAGGTTGTCTGTGGAAAGAGGGCATGGTTTGAGTTTTTTTAATAGTTTACATATGAGAGATGTGGGTAGTGGTTGAAGAGAAAATGAGTGAATTGTGGAAGGATTGGAATTTTTGTCAGACATGAGTGGTACATTGTCATTTTGTATGAGATTATTAGCATTCTGGGAGTACTGGTTAGGGCTTGTTGAGGGGTGTTTGAGATTCTGCAACTTAGACAAAAAATAACTAATTGCAGAAATAAATAAGGGTCAACATTTGATTAAAATGTTTGGCACAAATTTGGAAAAATTAGTACAAAATATAATGTGTGTTCGGAAAGCTGACAACCTCATTTTATATCTACTTTGTAAAAAAATATTTTCTCTGATGAGTCAGAATACTTGTATGATATCAGTATCAAAGTATTTTTCCGCAAAAGTCACCTTTGTCCTTACCAAATATATTCATTT
>NC_056748.1:630550641-630553141 GCF_019279795.1 Protopterus annectens | reverse complement strand
CTGCCCTTTGCCCCTAACACTAACCTTACATCTTCTCTAGAAGTAAAAAAAGAGCTTTCTGCAACACGGCTGCTATTCTGACAAATTAGGCCTTAGTGTTTCAGAAAGGTTTTGATGTAAATACTAGAAAAGAAAATTGATTTCCTTTTGCAATCTTTTGTAGTTTGGGTGTTTAAGGTTTTTTGTAATTTGAATTTTCAGAATGTTTTTGCTGATGTTTTGTATTTTGCATTTAGGCATTTTGAGCATGTCTAACAAAATGTTAGTTTCTTATAGTCAAGGATCATTGACATTATAGGCAACTTCAGCAGTTATGCTTTATATAGCTCATCCCACACAGGCTTTCCAACAAACAATTTATATAATAAAGATGCAGTATAATAAAGGTAATAGGTGGGCCTTCCTTCCTTCAAGCTTCACAAAAATACATTCATGGGATCTTTCTCAGGCTGCATATATAACAGGCCCCACATGGACTATACAGTTCCAGGAAGCACGAATCTTTGGGCAGATCTCCAGTCATTCCATTTCAGGTTACAGACTTTTATACAGAACTAATTGGTTTCTCTTCCTTTAGGCAGACAGGCAGTCTTTGGGGGTAAAAGGTTAGGGTATTATTCTGAATTATTCCTCCATAATTTATGTGGTGGCTCTTTGAAGATTTTCACACATATACAGACCCTCCCTTCACCCTATACAGCTGATAGAGACTCAATCTTTCCTGTGAAGCACACACACTGTCTCCAAGTACTTAAGCTTGTTAATCTTACTTTCTACAGTCTGCCATTGACACTAAGTGGTAACATGGGAGGCCACTACCCTAAATTCTTTCTTTTCTTCTGTCTTTTAGGTGGTGGTTCAAAGGAGCTTTCCATACATACAGACCCTCCCCTTGTTCTGCATGGTCAGTAGCTACTAAACCTTCTTAATCTTGTCTTCTGGAGCCCCAACACTCAAAGCTATGTATGGGTACAACCATTTATCTTTAATAGGGGGTATTGTTTTTTTATTAAGCCCCGGCTGACAATCATTTTGTAGCTTTAGTTCTTACTTTTGTCTCATGTGTTACTTTAATATCATAATTTTAGCTGCATTATCGCTAACTTCTAATGTTTAAACACTGCCGATTTCAGTTCATGAACAGTTCTACCTACCCATCTTCTTTAACTTTTCTTGAAGTATCCTCTTCTCAGTTGATTTTCTTGGTTTTGCTCAACTATCTTAAGATATGCTCTTGCCTCCTGACTGTTCTACTTCATTAAATATGCCACCTGCATTGTGAAGACTGTTAGTGTCTTATCTCTTCAGCCTTCAAGTTCTCTGACTGTCTCAACTTTAACCCAGTGCTGTTAAACATTTACTAGGCCTTTATTCTCTCTCTCTCTTCTACCACTATGTCTGCTCTTATTCATTTTATTTCTCTCTTTATTTTCTAACGTGCATCATTGATGAGCCCCCCTCCTCTCTTATTATCAAAACGATTTAATTTTCTCTTAATGAGGCACTATATTGAAGAGTATTTTCCGAGTATAATGCTATTGTATCCATGACTGATATCTCTCATCCTGATCCTTTTCTAGTGTTAACTTTACGCATGGCCATTTCTCTCTTCAATCTGTTTAATAACTTCTGTGCTACCACTTGCAATTCCTTACACTTCCTTTTTCTCCATGCTGTTTTAACACTAACTGTTCCCACTGCCTGTTTCTTTCTACACATAGTGTACACCTCTATTGTTGATTTCTTACAGTTAATTAGTGTACATCTGATCTCTTTTGTTGATTCCTTATTCCTTTTTTTTTCTGTTTACTGTGCACACTATTCTTTTTTCTCTCCATTCTAAGTATTTTATCTCTTGCTGACTCCCCATTTCTTCTCTTTGCCAATCATCGTAGAACCCCACTGCTATTGTTTACCACATCTAGCTCCTCATGTCCCAATAAATGAGGTTTGGTAACAAAGCAATTTGTCCATGGACATCTTCATGTGGGGGTTAGATAAATACAGTAGTAAGAATTAATAAGGTGGGGGGATAAAAGGGTTAAATGGCAATGAGGGATGTTTGGCAGAATATGAGGTAAGGGTAGGGAGGGTCTTAAGGGGTTTAAGCAAATGTAACTTGGTAAGGAATCGCATTTTGGCATATATATATATATATATATATATATATATATATATATATATATATATATATCCTAGTTAACAAAATTATGTTTATGGAAGTTTAATCAGGTCATCAAACATCATTCGGTGTAATGTGTATTGAAGGGGGCCGGGACAACATGCCTTATCATTAACTGCACCGCTGTCTATTTTCATTCCACTTCATTACTCAAAATTTGTTTTGCTGACATTTTATTTTTCCTCTTACTTACTATTAACTGCATCTGCTTCAACCTCTGTCTTTACCTTTAAACTGTACTTCTTTATTAAACTTCGTCAGCCTGATATCTTATTTCTTCTTTTTGCCTCTCATTAAAAAGCACATCTGAGCACCTGC
>NC_056748.1:630455641-630545641 GCF_019279795.1 Protopterus annectens | reverse complement strand
TTGTGTAGGATATATTCTGGGTAGTGGTCACTAATGGTATTAGTTAGTATGCCTGCAATGGTGATATTGTTAAGGTGGAATTATTTTTGTGGGTTCTGGTGATGTCTTGAACTAACTGAGAGAAGTTATAAAGGTTTATGTTTTTTGAGGGGTTGTTTTGGGCAATGTGTAGCCAATCAGTGTTACCATCACCTCAGATGTTACCATCACCTCAGATGATGGTTTCATTATCTATGTTTTGGGATGTCCAGGCAAGTATGTTCTCTAATATTGGTATGTTGTTTCCTGGAGAAATATACAGAGCGATTATGCAAATGTTTTTATTATTGTTAAGTTTTAATATAGAGATTAGTACTTCAGCTGTGGAGAAGTTGGGTGTTGGTTTTGAGTAGGGAATTAAAGTATATTTTCTGGGGAAGAGTATTGCTACTTCATCTCCTCTCTTGTGGAAGTGATCGTTTCTTAAGCATGAGTAGCCTGGGGATGAAATTCAGTGATTTTTACATAGGAATTCAATCAGGTTTTGGTAACTGCTATAATATAAGTGTTGTTTTGTGAAATCCATGCCTGGAGTTCAGGTATCTTGTTTCTAAGGCTTTGGAGATTTATGGCTGATAGCATGAGAGATTTGCTAGGTTTGGTGGGCTGGAGGGTTAGGCCTGGGTTGGGTTGTATATCACCGCACTGGGATATAATCTTCTATACCCTGCTCCCTGAAATTCTTATATAACTTAAGCTTTTGCTATACTCTGCATACAAAACCTTATATTGAGTAAACTCTCTCTTTAAACCAAAACATACAACTTAGTCTACTTTATTAATATTCTCCTTTCGTTTATAGTACTGTTTTATCTGTCAGCAATATACATGTATGTAATTTATGTATTTTGTAACTACCAACATTTCTCTATTGCAAGTTTTATTGAAATGCATCTGCATTGCCATTTTTATTACATTGTATATCTTTGGAGTTTTTTCCCCGGGCCTCCGCTGAAAAAGGGCAATAGCTCAGTTGGACATTCCCAGTCAACAAATATAAAATAAATATATAAAATAAAATATAATGCTTTGGTAAATTATGTGAGTTATACTTATCACTTTTTTCCTAGAAATGGTATAGTTGCTGTGGGTGGTATGATAATGGGGGCATCTTTGGAGAGGTAGAATTTTTACTTTGGATAGTACAGAGGTATTAGCTGTGAGTAAGCTGGGGTGGATGCACGAGTAATTTGATAAATGTGGGTTATGTGTGGTGGTTGGACAGGTGGGTGAAGGAGGTATGTTGGGTGTCAGGAAAGTTGTGATTATTGTTAGGAGAAAGAGTGTAAGTGAGAGAAGTGAGATCATAATAATAGTAATGATGGACATGATGGCGGTTGAGTGCAGTGTGAGAACAGAATAAATATGAGCAGGATAGCTATAGTTTAGGGGGTGGAGGACTATATGGTTCTATTTAGAATTGGTAGGGAGGTAGATTAGTTAGGAGGTATGGTATGACAGGGAAGTAATTAGGGGGGTTATGGGATAGGTGGAAGAGAGGTGTGGGAGGGGTTAGGTATAAGGTTAAAGTTATGGGAGGTGGGCGGGGATGGGGGCAGGGTGGGGAGTGGAGTGAGTGTAGCGAATGGAGTGGGCCTGGCCCCCGCAGGGAGAAGAGCTGAAAAACTATCAGTTTAAGGTGAGTAATAAACTTAAGATATCAGTATCTACCAAGAGATTAATCTAAGTAGCTCTGGAATGCTTTAAATAATTATCACTGTAAGCACACAGACAGGGATGTTGGGCAGTTATAGAGAGAGTTGTGATTAGTATAGAGGCGATACTGAAAGTAAAAGCAAATATTTACTAATTTAAACAGTGAATGCTTGGGACTGGAAGATTGTGTGTGTGTGTGTGTGTGTGTGTGTGTGTGTGTGTGTGTGTGTGTGCACGTGAGAGTGTATGTGTGTGTGTGTGTGTGTGTGTGTGGCTAATTCAAGGTATTATGGTACCATCTAGTGGCAATTGGCTGGAATAATGGGGAGTGGGGAGCCCTTCACTGTTGTTATGCAATGAACTTTGGTCTGCCAGTTTCAGTTCCTTAACACTTCTCCCTGTGCTTATTTACCTCTTCCTCACAGGATCATCATCTCAGTTGACTTTCTTGCATTTGCTCATCCTTATTTTTCCCTTTTGTTCACTGATTGTTCTGCTTCATTAAATATACTACCAGCACTTCAAGCTCTATTAGTTTCTTATCTCTCCTGATTTCAGGTCCAGTTATTGTCTCCACTTTAACCTTATACTAGTGCATTCTGATTCACATTGTTTGACTCCACTGTGCTCCTATACCTCTCAACCTCTTAGCTCAATTAATCTGGACAATGCCCAACAAAATGGGTGGGGACAAAGGCCCAAAATTAGGGACACATTTTAAATATTGATCTTATAAACATAGAAAGTTGCTAGAATAACATAATTTGTGTTAGCATGCATTTTCTGAAGGATATGATGTCTGAATCTCAAATATATGTCATTATTTAGTGACTTAAATCTTTAGATTATCCCAGTGATTAGTCAAAAAAACCCCACAAATTTTATAAGGAACAGAGCAAAAATATGAGGCAAAAATCTGGACATTCTGCGAAAATCTGTACTGTTGAGAGGTGTTCTCCTCTATCTTACTACCATGCACCCCCACCCCCACATTATTTTCTTTATTGCCTACAGGCTTCACCTTTTTACTTCTTCCAGCCTACTTACACAGGACACTTTTCACAACTATTCTATTTCTACACTCCTTCTCTTTTATCTATATTTGTGCATATTTCTCTCCAGGCAGTGTGCTAACATCACACTCAACTCGTGAATCCTATTCCAGTCTACCTTATAGAGTGGTACACAACACTTCCCACTGATTGACTGATTGTGCACCCTATAAAACTATTTCTATAGTAAATGAACAAAAACATTCTAATGCTCTTCCACAAACAGGATTATCATTCCTCAAAGTTACCTCTTATATCTCCCCTTACTCTTACCTTTCTCTACATTCCCTTCTACAAAGGTTACTTATCAAATGTTCCTACTACTCCCATTTCATCATATACAATAACTATCCCCATCTGCTGAAAAACGTACATGCAGTCAGTCAACCCCATGTAGAATGGACTTTACTTTTACCATAAACCTTCTTTCCAAATGTAACTTTGGGCATTCTTTCAAAAACCTAATTCCATTTCTATTCATACTGATATCTCTAACACTACTACAGTTTGGGGGTGTCCAAGTTAAACCTTGACTAAATTGTAGACTCAAACTCAGTGAATCCTCTTTAGTTTTACATTAAGTGCCAAGACATTGTTATGCATTTATTTATTTAACATTTAGATGTAGTGTCCTGACAATCTCAGGTTTGACATTTGTTGTGAGCTTAATCTTTCTCAGTTTATCAGTTTTATTTCTTCATAGTATGGAATAAGATTTGCTAGTGATAGTCAAAATGTCAAAGAAAAAACGACTTCGGCAAACCGAATATAACTGAAACAAACTGTGAAACAGCAACCGGAGGTGAAAAAGAAAATGGCCACACAGTCAGAACGTATTTTTTAAGCTTTCTTCCACTTTAATAGCACGTGGACTTCTTCAGAAAAAACCAAGACGCCTCCCTACATCCTGGTTTTATAATTGTTATACAGGAAATGATGTTGTTCTCTTGTGCATTAAAATTGACATTCAGGTTTTAAAGTGAAAACCACTTGAATAACACTTTTATATAAAAAATATTTATAAAATACACTGGTTTTAAAAAAAACTTTCATTTTCTCAAATTCCATATGTTAGAACGTTATAAAACATTGACTTGAATTTATAACTGTTGGCCGTATAAAAATTAATGCGTACATGGTCAACTGGTGCCAAAGTTGCTAGAATCTGTAACAATATGTAATCTTTGGTGTGTGTGTATATCCACCAACCACACCAAAGATATCCTATTGTGTGGGATAGAACCAGTCTAAACTCATTCAAAAGAAACACACACACATCTGTGCGGTCGCAAGTGCACTTGAGTTTGTGGTGGCATGCTGGCGCACATGTACACACTGAGCTCTGTAATGGTGATAGGAGTGTCGTGGTGGTGTGTGTCCTTGCCGGTTATGTGGATGGCAGTAGTGAGGCGCGCAAGTGCGCATATGTGGTCACATCAGGGGACCATAGGAGTAAGGTGGGTTGTACAAAATTCGGCCCAATGTATAGCACCACATTTAGGTATTGTCCACTGTGAGTGTATCATCGGACAGTCAGAGTTTTGACATACACCATCTATTCATGCTAGATTTTTATTCATCATTGTAGAAGTTCAACGAGCGATTTCAGCATAGGAAGTTATCATTACCAACTTAGTTTTATATAGATAAAACAGCTTTTGTCATATATACATGTATATTTTTACATATTGTTACAGATTCTAGCAACTTTGGCACCAGTTGACCATGTACGCATTAATTTTTATACGGCCAACAGTTATAAATTCAAGTCAATGTTTTATAACGTTCTAACATATGGAATTTGAGAAAATGAAAGTTTTTTTTAAAACCAGTGTATTTTATAAATATTTTTTATATAAAAGTGTTATTCAAGTGGTTTTCACTTTAAAACCTGAATGTCAATTTTAATGCACAAGAGAACAACATCATTTTCTGTATAACAATTATAAAACCAGGATGTAGGGAGGCGTCCTGTTTTTTTCTGAAGAAGTCCACGTGCTATTAAAGTGGAAGAAAGCTTAAAAAATACGTTCTGACTGTGTGGCCATTTTCTTTTTCACCTCCGGTTGCTGTTTCACAGTTTGATAGTCAAAATGTGTCATTTGTTTGTTCCTCCTATTGTGAAAATTAACTTGCCTAAACAAGTGTGTAATCATTCGGCCAAGTTAACTGGAAATGTTATAAACCACATTAGCAGTGTGTTATTTAAATATAGATCTCCTTTTTGTTGAAAAGAACTTCAGAACAGAAAGAAACATATTAATTTGTGAGCACATTTCTACAAAGTTACTGAACTCTGATACATTTTGGATAACTACGTGATTTACAAAAAATGTATCTGCTGTCTATACTTACACACAATGAATTGTACATGTGATTGCAATAAAACTGCACATAAAATGCTGCAGAGAAAGTTCTATAAATTCTACATTTTGCTAGACATCAAAAATTAATCCAGGCAGACTTTAGAGTAAAAGTCAGATTAATACTTAAGCTCTATAAAAAACAATGTGATCCCCTGGACATAGCAACATAGTGTGAAACTCACTGTTGCATGTAAAAAAAACGCATTTTATTGCAGGAGAAAGCCCTGCACTATTGATGTTGGAGGATGAGTCCCCCCACACTCCCACTAGATACATATACAAGCATGGGGTCACAGTACATTAGAGAAGAGAGAAAAATATTCTGAGATGTAGCAATTTTGGGGTTAGTGCATATTTCCCTGTAATTACATTTCAGTTTTCATTTAGGTGAGGATTACTTTTATGGTCCTTGAACACACAATGAAAATTCCTACATATGCCATTTCAGCTATATAGTAGGTTAGAGTTCAAACCTTGCTTTTGCATTGAAAAGTGCTTGCATGCCTGTATCTTTAGTGGATTACATTTTCCTTTGACAGGGGCTATGGCAAAAACGGCCACATCTGGTGACTCAACATATAATACTCTGACTGCATCCCATGTGACTTTGGAATGATTAGCAGCTCATGAAACAGGTTGAGCACTGCAGGGGAGTAACCATTTAATTGCTGCTCTAAAGGAGTAGTGGATTTGGCTTATTGTACAGAATGTTTTTCTTTCTATGTGGCGAAGACCAAAAGGGCCCTGATAGCATGAATAAATTAAAAGCATACATTATGTTGTAAGTCCAGCTTTATTTTTGTTTTGCATGATTGAACAAGTTGATCAGAATCCAAGCTGGACAATGAGAAACCCTGCTGGAATACAGAGAGCTGCTTTGACAGTTAAGGTTAAATGCATGTGCACCCCCGCCCCCACCAGGATTAAATGAAATGCCTTCCCTAGTACCTGTATTAAAATTAAGGGTAGTAAAACTTTAATGAGTTTTTTTCTATCAGTTCATGGCAAATGAATGGTTTATGAAGTTTACAAATATTTTTGCATTTTCATTAACAAGTATTTTCATGAATTACCATTATTTATTAAGATATGGATATTTTAAATATTCATTGTTAACAATATTAATATATGTAATTAGATGTGTTTTTAATCAGCTTTTGAGATGTATTGTTTGTTGTTGGTTTTAAGTTGTTGACTTTTACAAATTTTATGCACTTATTTAAGTATCTGGATATTTGTTTGGTGTCATTTAAGTGAAAGGTAGAAATGTAATTTGATTTAGCAAGTGGAAAGTAGTGATGTAATTTGATCTACCAATTCACTTAGTGCTTAGGTTTTAAAAGTTGGTAACTGCTTTACAGTTTCAGTTCTGATGAAGTCTTTGAGACAAAAGCATTAAACTGACTTCAAATAAACTATTTCAAATAACTGAGTGCTGTTGGTTCTCCTTGGAGTTCTGGTCCAATTGCGGTCGCTGAGGTACAGTTTTGGTTATTATACAAAGAAATAAAAATTTATAAAGAAAAGTACAAAGCATATACATACAGTATTATCAGCAGGAAATAGTCAGCAAGAGTGGTGGCAGCTGCAAAAATTGACAATGAGAAATCCCAGTAGGTGCACAAACAATGAAACTCAAGTAGCAGTCTTAACTACATACAATATTTATACTTGAATAGGTATAACTGGTTAGCACTAAAACACATCAATCTTCTAAAAAGAGAGAATACAATGCAAAACATTCAGTCTTGGGGAGTTTGCAGAGTCAGAGTCCCTGACGTGATAATGGTCAATTTTTTTTTTTTATTTGTGCTATTAATATAATGTGAAATCATGTAAATGACTAATTAAATATTCCAATTCAGAGATTACAAAACAGTGGGAATGGGTAAATACCACTTACCATTGTGTAACAATCCCATAAAACAAATGACAGCAAATTGTGATGAATCAGCAGTACAACAAAACAATCTTAGTAACTAAATGCTCAGCATAAAAATGCATGAGCAAACACACTGAAACCCAGTTATGGCTCTGGCCTTCATTGTAGACATATCAGAGTTTTCACCCACATGGGTGCAGTACTGTCAGCCCCTCACTCAGTAGTTGAGATTATGGCCATCATGAAATATCCTAATAAGGATTCTGACGAGAACAGAATTGACTCTTACAATTTTAAGAGGCATGATGACTGTTAGGCTTTATGTAAACACCACAAACATTTAAGATCATTATTTTGTTTATTCACTTAAGAAATTAGACTATCCCCTGGATTTACTAATCTTCCGTGTAAGACTAGATTAGTCTGGCACGGAAGCGCCACTGTAAGAGTATGATGGCAGTGCGCCATGCATATTAATGAGGGTGCGCTGCCTCAACTCTAAAGCTTACACAGATCATGGACGAGTTTAGGGTGTGTCGGACTGCCGAGCAGTCCAAATATCCACGCCCCTGCAATGAAGAAATGCCACAATTTCCATTTAAATGAGCGAGTCCACTCACATGTGTACAATGTAACACTACACTCCCCTATATGTTAAACAACTTACAGAATAAAAAAATAAAAATAATTATTTTTTTTTTCTTCCGATATAGCTGCCCATAGTTGTGCGGGTTTGCCCATTGCTTAGCTACAGTTACAGCAGCTTAGACACCAGAAGAGGATAAGAAGAAAAATATATGCAAATTAAGCAACATAGCGATAGCGTAGTAGTTAGAGCCTTCGCACAAAGAGGAGGCATTCTCGGTTCGAGTCCCACTATTGCACGTTCTACTTTCTGTGGGAAATCTGTATACAAAAACATTTCCTGACATTTTTTTATGTATGTTTTGTAAAAAGCATTGAAATGTTAAATGTAGTAATGCATGAATTATCTATATGAAGGTGAAATGTTTATGCATTCTGAAGCATGAGTACCCTATTTTAAGCAATATAAAGCACTGCTAAGCACATTTTGCCAGTATTGAGCATATTTAAATAGATTTGCACATAGCTGAGCACCACTCTAGCAAGCGCAACGTCGGGCAAAGTCGAGCAAAGTTGGTTAAACACGCGCACACCTGTTTTACTATTCCTTAACCATTCAGGTCTGCCCAGCAGGAAAATAAAAAGCAGTGACAGGGCTCGAACTCAAGATACTGTGCATTATAGTCACAGTATTTAACCACTAAGCCATGATAGCATTTCACAAACATGCACTTTCAACAGACACATATCTATCAAAGGGATTTTAAACATTGTTAACATTAGCTAAGCAGGCATGCCCACAGCTGAGCTTTTCCAAAACTGGCCAAACACAAATAAGTGTGGGAAATGAGGCATATTTAAGCTCCACAGGCGGAAATACTTGCTATAACTGGTTGTAGCTTCCTTCTGCAGTCAGCATGGCTGGTGTAGGTGAAGGCACTCTATTTAGAGCGCAACACTGGGGCATCCAGGAGTCCAAAATTATGGTTTTGCTCCTCGTCCACAAACATGAGGAAAGACTCCTGCAGGGCCAGTTCCAGGGTACCCAATATAAAATGGAGACCTGAAACAGTCTTGCCCATGATCTCACCAGTGCCACTGGTGCTCCTCGGACTAGTGAGCAGGTCAGGCACCATTATTCTGACCTGAAGTGGTGTAGGGGAGATGAACTGGACTGGTGGATCCAGGAATCCCATACGATGCCTAATGCCCCAGCACTGAGTAAGTGGCCATTGTATTAAGTAGTTAAGAATTTCCGTGCTTGTCTATACTATGGATAGGTATGTCTCAATATCACTGCATTTACTTCACAGCTGCAGGTGACCGGGCTATGAACCTGCAAGCCCATGAAGATAGGCTGCAAAGGCTGCATCATGAGGCAGGTTAGTAATTATTCTTCATGTACTGTTATATAAAATAAATAAAAGAGCCTTCAAAAAGTCTTTTAACCCAATAAAGACAAACTGGGTACTTAAAACAAACTGAGTTCACTGAAGAAAGATCCAACGCGTCACTGAAGACTAAACCACACAAGTTTATTACAGGTAAACGTAAAGCGCTTTTCGTCGCTCAATGTTTGAGCGACTTCTTCAGACATTCAAAACTTGATTGAATTACGTATTTATACACTCACGTCACTAAAATCCTTATCGTATCAATTAACAATTTTAAAATAATTTATAGCAAAAATTGTAAACACACAACTTGCAACAGCAATAAAGAAATGTATATAAAAAGATGCTCTATGTTTATATACGCAATGAAGTTTATATATATGTATGTTTCAGTTAAAATAGATGAAATTAAGTTAAATTTCTAAAACCATTTAGTTATAATTAATCTTAATCAACTCACAACACATAACTCTATGTTCCCTTGTATATAGAAAAAGCCAACATAAAGTAAAAAGTTAATTTTAAATATAATATAAAATACTAGAGTACAGTTTAGCTAGGTCAATTGTTCATCTTAGTTAAACTAAACATTTTAGTATAAGTCTTGAAACAATGTCCTGTAAAGAAATATATATATATATATATATATATATATATATAAATAAAAGTAAAAGTAGAATAAAAGTAATAGTTAAACTAAGTCTATGTGACTTTGCATAAAGTTTATTCAAAACTGGATATAAAAACAAGTAATGTTAATGTTTATTACTTATATAAAAGTGGTGCATTAATTTATAAAAGGTAGAAGTAAACCTTTAATGTGAATACATATGTATGAACAAATATATATATATATATATATATATATATATATATATATATATACACACAAAAATCATATATATATATAATAAATAGTTTAATATAATATATAATCAATATGTATATAATAATTAGTTAAAAATGTATGTAAATAAATAAATAAGTGTATGTATTGTATGTATTAAGTATATTAAGTATATTAAATATTAAAAAGTTGAAAAAACAGTAGTTTGTATATATATATTACACCTAGAAGGCCATTTCATACATATTAAATGCAATATTCTAAAATAAATATTCTAAAATAAAGAAAACAAAACAAAACCCTGTAGGAAGCTAAGTGATACATAAACTTGTAACCAGGTCTAAAAAGATATAATAAATACAAAAGCCTGTGTATGTATATGTCTCATATGTTGTACCTGTCTATGTGCAAACTAAAGTCTTAAATAAAATTTAATTAACATAAAAGCTAGAATGAATCTAAAAAATAATAATAATAAATAATTGTATTAATTAATTCCTATTCAGACTCCTTAATTTTAGTAGGCAGCCTATATTGCAATGGTCATTTAAACCTGGGTACATAAAAGCATTAGTACGCCATTGCCAGGTAAGTTCTCGCTCTTCTAGAAGTAAGTTATATGGGCCACCTCTGATGTTTGTCTGAATTTGATCCAGTGCTGTAAATTTAAAATTGTGGCCTGGATTAATTAAAATGTGTTTAAATAGAGCATTCTCCGCTCTGTTGTTCTGTATAGCATATGTATGTTCATATACTCTTTCTTTTAACTGCCTTTCAGTCTTTCCTATATAGAAAGATGGACATAGTGTGCATGTAGCCACGTACACTATTAATTTGGACGAGCAGTTAAGTTTATATCTAATTCCATACGTTTTATTATTAATAGTTACATATTCCCCACTATACATATGTTTACACATGTTAAAGTTTTCACAAATTTTCATTCCTTTCTTCCTACTGAAGTTCTTAATAGAATTGCTTTCCAGAATGTTTTTCAAGTTATAGCCCCTTCTATATACTATCCTAGGGTATTCAACAAGTTTGTTAAAAATACTCTTGTCTTGTTGAATTAATGTCCAGTTTTTAAACAACAATTTTTTAATAATGTCACTGTCCATATTATAAGTCGTAATGAAACTAATTTTAAAATCATTGCTTGGTTGTGTTTTTCTTTCTAAAATTTCTGTTTCCTCAGAAAGGTGTACTTGATTGTCTACTGTAGCTAAAAGTGTACTCTGATCAATGGACTGGTTGAGAATGGGAAGAATAACACCATTAGATCTTTTATAACTCACTTCTTGGACTATTTCTTCTAAAAAATCAGTAGGATAACCTCTCTCACAGAAAAAGGCTGTAAGTAATTCACATTCAGATTCAAAATCTCTGACATAAGTAGTCATACGGGCTGCTCGGATTAATTGGCCTTTTACTATAGCCTTTTTCTGTGCAGTCGGATGGAGGCTGGTATAATGCAAATAAGAATTGCAGAAAGTTTCTTTTCTATGTATTCTAGAAAAGTACTGGTTGTTAACATAGTCTTTAGATAAGTTCACGTCCAAATAGTCAATAGAGTGTAGCTGAAAATTGGACGTGAATTTAAAAAAACAGTAGTACTATTAAGGAAATTTAACAACTTTTCTGCTTTTCTTTGGTCTCCCTCAATTAAAATGAAAATATCGTCCAAGAAGCGGGTGTAGCACTTAATGAATGGAGTCCATTCATTGTTACCAAAAATAAATTGATGTTCCCAGTATGCCATAACTGTATTCGCTAGACTGGCCCCACAAGGCGAACCCATTGCAACACCACATTTTTGCAGGTACAACTTATCATTAAAAGTAAAGAAATTATTGGTCAAAATAATATCTATTAAAGTTGTTACAGTGAATATTTCATTTGTTGAAGCCCCTTTCTTGATAAGAAATAAATTAACCCACTCAATAGCCTCTAAATGAGGAATTGACGTATATAAATCAATAACATCGATAGTGACGAAGTTATGGTCTTCTCTGTATAAAATATTGTCAAAATTCTTCAGAAAAGACCATGAGTCTTTACATATTTGAACTTCAGTCCTTAAATATTTTTTTAGAATGTTATCTACTAATTTAGCAGATGCATACGTAATAGAGTCTCGTCCATCTATAAGTGGTCTAAATGGGGGGTTCGAAATATTTTTGTGTATTTTTGGTGTTGCAAACATAATAGGGATCTTTGGCCAGTTAGTAGTAATGTACTGGTAACTATTTAAATCAATGTATCCATCCATAAATAAGTCGCTATAATAACCTTTAATCATTCTATATGCGGTGTTTAACTCATGTAAAGATACTTCTTTATATGTATCGTTAGCCAGAATATTTTCAACTCTGTCAATGTAGTCAAAATTGTTGAATAAAGTAAGTCCCCCACCTTTATCTGGTTTAATAGCTCTAATGTTAAGTGTTCTAAAAATAGATAAAGCTGCATTTTCTTCCTTACTAATGTTTCTTCTCTGCCTTAAATTCTTATAAATTCCTTTATGTGAACTATCTTTAATACAATGTAGGTCAAGTTCCATGACCTGTTCGAATGTAGACAGAGTTGGGTGTAAAGTGGGGTTATATTCACTGACTACTTTGAGCGGCTGGTTAACTGCTGGAGAATCTCCTAAGAGAATGCTGAGGTTAAGTTTCCTAACAAATAGTTTAATGTCCTTGATACATTGTGCCAAGTCCATATAGTTGCCAGGTACAAAAGTTTGTCCTCTGGCAAAAAGTTCAACCAAAGAAGGGTCAATGTTATTGCATGAAAAGTTATAAACCACGAAGTCTCCTGATTTATTATAAATAATCACAGGTGTTGACACTTCTTGGTTTATCTCTTCGGTTTGTTGGATGGGCCATATTGGTTTTTTTGATTTTTTTGTTGTTGTTGATGTTGACTCTGTTGATTATTGTAGTTATAGTTATTAGCATAATGTCTCTTTGGTATAGCACCCAAGTTCTGATTATCATAGTTGTTTCCCTGGTTTACAGCATAAGTCGTTTGGCCTCCCTGGTGGCCCCTATTAGGTGTAAATTGTCGTCCGTTCCTTAAGCGGCCAGCCCAGGTATTGTTACTCCTATTATTTTGTCTGTTCGTCGAAGTCTGTGTGTCGAACTCTAAACTGGTCTCTTGTTCATCAATAAACGTTTCTAACGTGTCAGTGTCGTTAGAGATAGTGTCAGTAGAAACGTTTTGAGACCCTGGTGGTTTAGGGTATGCTTTTCCATGGTCATAAGCAAGTCTGTCTCTATTTAGTTTTTTGTTTTTAGTAAGCTTCAACTTGTTTAAAAGTTGGTCTATAGAAGTGAAAATTCTATCATAATCAAATCTATATCTAATAAAGTCTTTATGGTTGGTAATAAAGCTGTTAAGTCCGTCAACTTCTTTACAAAGTTCAATTATTTGAAGTCTGTAATGTTTTATCATACACTCCATGAGCGCAAAACCTTGTTCATTAAATAAGTTGATTAGCTCTAGGTGAAACAATGAATTAGTTAACAGTCCAGTTGGATAAACATGGTGCCTTAAACCCTTAGGCACTATCCGTATTCTACAGCACTCTTGGAAGTAATTAACTTCCAGATGCAGTTTTTTAATTTTCAACAGCTTAGCGTCTAAAAGTTTCGGGTTGCTTGTAAATTCTTTTTCACTCACCTCTTGAGTATCTGCATTGGGAGCCGGTTGCTCCGTTTCATTCTGATGGTTAAAATTAAGGTTGTAGGTGTTAGTGATCCAGTCCTTAAATACGGGAGCTCCAATAAGCCCTCCAACGCCATTCAAGCTAGTTTGTTCATGTGAAGCAGTTTCAGAGGTAGGATTAGAAAAGTTATCGTTTGTTGAGCGAGGCTGGTTGTTCTGCTCGCTAAAAGCAAAAGTTCTTACATTGGGTTCCGGAGGTTGCATATCATTGTTGATGGCTTGCGGGGGATTCAGCGTACTAGTAATGTTGACCGCAGTTGACATTGGTGGTGTACGTTGTCCTGGTGGAATGGAGGCAGACAAGTTGCCGGCATCAAAAATTTGTGAGTTGAGAGAATCAGCTGCACCAAGTTGAGAGTCGAGACGTGAAGAAAGCTTGTCGACTCTTTCCGTAAGAGCCAGTATCAAAGCCGTTAGGTTCATTTCGTCATGGTGTAGGGGAGATGAACTGGACTGGTGGATCCAGGAATCCCATACGATGCCTAATGCCCCAGCACTGAGTAAGTGGCCATTGTATTAAGTAGTTAAGAATTTCCATGCTTGTCTATACTATGGATAGGTATGTCTCAATATCACTGCATTTACTTCACAGCTGCAGGTGACCGGGCTATGAACCTGCAAGCCCATGAAGATAGGCTGCAAAGGCTGCATCATGAGGCAGGTTAGTAATTATTCTTCATGTACTGTTATATACAATAAGTAAGAGAGCCTTCAAAAAGTCTTTTAACCCAATAAATAAAGGTGTAATAATCCTTTAATAAATGTATGATTCATGGAGTGTATCTGTGTCATTTTCTTTGATATGTTGTTGTACTGTTGCATTCTGCAAATAGTAGTGTTGTATTAAGCAGTGTCAACCCACACTTGGGTAGGCCCATATAACGTGGATGAAGGGAGTGCCAGTAGCTTGTATACATATGTACAGCCCTCAACTGTTGGTTCATGGCCAGCATGTACAGGTTAATCTGGCACGTGAGTAGCTTGGTATTACGTTCCCCAGAAATGTCAGTGTGCTGCCAGAAATCTAGGGAGCTGTCAACATATAACTGATATTTTCACCTGAACAAATGTAGATAATTATATGAAAGTAAAGCTGTCAGTGTACCGTCTTAGCAGTAGTGTGTGTGAGCAATTCTCAAAATATGTTGCAGTAACATCTGCATCTTGGACAGTTTCTATGTAAGATACAGCTCATGTATATCATGATCTAGCAAAATCCAATTGCACAATATAAAGACATTGGGTAGTGTAATAATACATGTAAGGGACATATAACTGCAGTTAATAGGAATGTAGTGAAAACTAGAAGGATACATAAGTTGTTAATTGAGCTATCTTTTTCCACCCTACTGTATGTGCATAAAAAATGCAATTCCACACCTCAATCAGTATGTCTAATCTCAAAACAGTTGTTGGGACATATGTCCTATTGATTTATAAATATTTGCATTTATGTCTATGCATGTGCCCTGTTAAAATACCACAATATTGGTGGCCTGTTACCATCAATTAAACTTGCATGGTGTTGTAATGTCCACTATTGTTCTATATATGCATGTGTTATGCTTGCTTTTTTACTTTTGAAAATCTGGTCTGTTGGTTTAATGGGAATACTTCTCCAGGCTGTTATAACTAATTGGGAATGCTGTTGACTGTTACTAACCCATATCTTTATTAAACTCTCCAAAATATAGCTCGTATGGGAAGGCCAGTCCCAGCGGACCCACCTGTCCCACCTCAGCTGGCCATGGCACATGGCACCTGGCACCAACAGATCCGGTGCCCAGCCTGGGACCTCCTCCTCTGTTGGCCCTGTGCCACCTTCGGGTGGAAGCACTGCAGGAGATGGGGCTTGACCCCCCCCACCCGTGGAAGCATGGGCAGAGAGGCAGCTATCACCCTTCGTACAGTCCAGGCTGTGGTGCGTAGAGAGATTGAACGTTCTGCTGCAGAACCTCTACACCAGCTTGAGGCACAAGTGGTGCAACTCCTGGGTCAGCCTATCCCTCCTACACAGCCCCCAGCACAGCCACTTTCTGGGCCGTGAAGGTGCAGTGGTGACTGCCCATGGGTGGGGACCTCAGTCCCACTGTTTCCATCTGGGGGCTCATGGGCTTGCGATTTCCAAACATCCTTCCCCGTCAAAGGTGTTCACCCACCACGTGTCATATACTGCCCCTGTATGCATCTTGTTTGTCTTGTCTGTTTACCTCCCCAACCTACCTCCCCAAATATACCTACTTCCCCTACCACACATTCTACTCTCACCTGAAAAAAAGGGCAATCTGCTCCCAAAAAAAAAAAATTACACCCCATACATAGCTACCCATTTTGCACACATGTCTGCTGGACACATGAAATATTATTTAATTGGCATTACAACATACTTTGTTGTCCTCACCCCTCTCTCATGGGTTGAAGGGTTCATATCTACCTCCAAATTTCTTGCATATGCACAGCTGTTGCTGTTGAAGAAATGGGTAGCAATGGACTATCCCTACACCTGTCCTGCACATCCCGAGCTATTTTCCATACTGTCCTTTCTTCTTTGTACCCCTTTTTCACCACTTTCCTATCTCCCCATTTTTCTTTTCTTTCAAAGAAATTAGTCCGGGGGTGAGTGGGAGTAAGCACTATTAAGCAGTAGTGAGCGGGTTTGCTTGGGTTTGCACTTGTTTGCACTTGGCTAAGCAATGCGGAGCATTGCACAAACCCACGCAAACCTGCTTACAACTGCTTAAAAGTGCCCTAGTCACTCTGTATGTGAGGGCCCTTGTTCTGCTCAGGAACAAAATAAAACACCTCTGTAAGTCTCAAACCCCGGACCTTGCACACACTACACAACATGAAGTACAATTAAGCCACTGTAGATATACATCAAGTTGGTGCTTAAATAATTATATCCTGCATCAGAATGAGTGAATGTAAAGGAAAATTCAGAATACCATACTACACAACTTGTTCTGTGGATGTTGACCAACAGTTGTTGTGGGATTACATTACATGACTGTGATAAGAGAAGCAGCCATTCTAGCAGGAAATAATGTCACACCATCACCTTACAACCCCACACAGTAGCACAGCAGGGCAAACATTGGCATATCTGTTTAGGGCAGAGGCCATAACTCTCAAATGTCCCTAATTTTCAGGGACGTCCCTGATTTTGACCCAAATTTTAGCTCTGTCCCTCTGAATCCCTCCTAAAACTACTGACTTTAGGTAGAAAGCTGGTGAATTATACTTAAGGAATAATGACAATAATTAAGAGTTATACACTTCTTTTACTTCAGAAAAGGTGTATTAATTCATATGCTCTGATTCTCTGAATGTTTCAACTTAATGGCACTAATATTTTAAAAGAGTCCCTGATTGTCCCCAAGTTTTTCTTGACTTTTCCCTGATTCTTTTCAAATTTGTACCTGATTGGTTGAGAAGTCTGGCAGAGGCAGAAACGCAGAGGCATATTAGCCTTTCTGCTGTTACACACTGTGCAAATAGCTTTGGAAGGAGTTTTGGAAACATACCCTTATATAGGAATAAAACAGTGAAATACAAATGGATGTAGCCATGTACTTGTAGCAAGCAACTGTAAAAATGCTATTGCTCTATTGCTGAAAAGACCTGTGTGGTGCACAGACAAAGAATAACAGGCTATTCTCTGGCTATCATGTGGATAGGTCCACAGTTGGGAGTTATGCAGGCAGACTACATGCCTTGCTAAACTAACATGTACACAGCAACCCTGTAAGTCCAGCAAGATAAAATCCACACAATAGTACTTACGCTCTCTGTACTTCTGCAAACCTACCCAAATGTAGAATATACCTGTGTGTGCAGGGTCTACCAAGGATGTAGGTAAGCATACTCAGAATACTGAAATGTGTCCAGTTTGTCTGAGCAGCTTGTGCTAATGTCAACACTAAAAAAGCACAAACTGTTTAGAACTGAGTAAATGAATATTCACAGTATAGCAGTTCACAAACAATTCTTGTGCCAAAGGAATACATCTCTATAACTAGCTTTGTATGGCAGTTAATTGTAACAGTTGAAAAGAAAGTACATCTTTCCATGTATCCTGGGGTAGCATTTTGAGGGGTGAGTACATTTCTACACTGACAAGTGGGTACTGGAAGCAGCAACATTAGGTCTGAGTACAAATTGTAAATCTCTGGCTACACCCCTGGCTTCTGATATAAGAACTATACCAACCTTCTGTCTTAAGCAATGATGTTCACACCAAACAAGCATGATCTCCATCTTGGAAAGCTGAAAGGGCCACACCTACATGAGTCAGCAATTTATAGTACTGGGTTGCTATGACAGTGATTACTTCAATTACTACACAGCAGGCTGTATGCAATAAGCAAATTGTGGGCACTAATTGGTGCAGAGGCCATCATATGCTCATGTGCAATTCCTACAAAAGCAGGCTGCAATCTCTGCCAACAAACTCAAACACTCTGTTGCAGAGACTGAGCGAGAGAGAGAGAGACAGAGACAGAGAGAGAGAGAGAGAGAGAGAGAGAGAGAAAAGGAAAAAGAAATATTACCAAATTATACAAAGGAAAGGTATGTGGCACATATGTATTTACTGGCATGTAGTAGATGTTGTTGAAGAATAGTCTACATAATGTGAAATATTCATATGTGGCAGCAGTACTTCTTTCTGCACAGATGTTCTGCTTAACTACTGCTATGGACAATACTGTCTGTACCTGTGGGCAGTGGGACAATATTGCGAAATGTGTAGCTCAGCATTAAATGTCAAAGGTCTGATCCATGCTATCTGTGTTCTGTACAGTAGTGTGTCCAATGGCTGTTGGGGGGATTAGAGCTGACATTATATAAACATGGGTGTGACAGAACAACACATGCATGATAGTCATATTAAAGTGTAGCTTAGCACTGGCAAGTGCTGTAGCAGTCTAGTATGCTTATCTAGCATCTGTTGCCATATATATACCCCCCAATAATAATCTGTGTTCATATGTGACACCTGTTTGTGTTGCAGCAAGGCCCAACAGTTCAGCTGTGAGGTCCAGGGACTTACAACAGTGTGGACCATGTGTGTGTATGCCACACACATACAGAGAAATATATATGTGTCATATATATTCACATCTGTATATGTGCATAGAGCAGGGGACATATTGCAACTGTTTGCGAAGGGGGGAGATATATATGTTGTTGAAGGTTAGTATGCGCATATTAGTATGTAGGTTTTAGTGTGTGACAAACAAGACAGCATGCAGTCCTGGTATATGACATGTGGTGGTTAAACACTATGGGTGATTCATTCAGTTTGCAATGTTGAAGCCAGTAAACCCTGTTAAAGCTACCTGGGCTATGAACACCTTCAATGCATTTAGCCCAAGACTGTGCAATGTTATTACATTACTGTACACCCTACATCCTTTGTATAATTGATATTCTCACTATGAAAGGTGAAATGTATATGTGTGTATATATATATATATATATATATATATATATATATATATATATATATATATATATATATATATATATATATATATATATATATGTGTGTGTGTGTGTGTGTGTATGTAGACAAATGGATGTGTGTATATATATATATATATATATATATATATATATATATATATATATATATATATATATATTTACTCATACACACCTACATCTACTTGTTGCAATAGATTCTCTGTACTGTTGACTGACTGTGATGGTCAATATGTTTTCGAATACGTCAAAGATATGTATCTGTGGGATAGCTTACTGGGAAACTGTTTATGTTATGGTATTCTGGGTCCTTGCTTTGATCCTAGCAAAAGATGTGTATTCTGTTGCTAGGCAGAACAAGTGCTATTGCATACAGTGTGATTAAGTCCCTTGGTTTTAACTAGGGTGTGTCACTGGAGGCTAAAGCACTACATCTATGGTTATTGATTGGTACCGATGTTGAATGCAAATCCTGTGTGTACTGTAGTACTAATTTAAGCTCTGGGCCTGTACAGCAAAGTATGGTGTATGTCCACATTGCTTGCATCCACTGTTTTGTGTGGTCCCTGTATTCATCACAGATTACATTTCTCAAGATTAAGGTTGTGTAAGTACTGACGCACAGTACTGTATAGTACACACTGAAAGCTTATCTGGGTTGTCATACCTTTGTGTCCTGTAATTATGTCTGCCGTGTGTGTGGGTATGTCTGCAACATGTCCTTTGACATATGTGTGGTAATATATATAACTGTGTATCTAGCAACATTCATAGTGTACTACAGCAGTATGTGACCTATATTCCCAATTGTGCACATATTTTGGCCATAGGTTTGGCATTAACAAGTTGTGGTATAATATTAATACATTTACTGGACCTTACACTGATTGTGATGGATGATATATTTCTTTACACTTCAGCTTGATGTATATCTACTGTGGCTAGGTGGTGCATC
Source organism: Protopterus annectens (assembly GCF_019279795.1). Classification (NCBI taxonomy): domain Eukaryota; kingdom Metazoa; phylum Chordata; order Ceratodontiformes; family Protopteridae; genus Protopterus; species Protopterus annectens. Next base: position 630,525,655 of record NC_056748.1, on the reverse strand, counting down.
GTGTTGCATACAGTGTGCCAGGTACTCTTGTATAGTCTTATATAGTGATTTTATTTTGTTGCTGTGCAGAATATGGTTCATTGGATAGAGAGTGAGCAAGGCACTTTCAAGCAGTTGTGGGGTGAGCATTGATAAGTGGCAGTTACAGTGTTTCACTCTCGGTTAGCTTATAGGTTGCTAAACATCCATAAGCTGTGTTTACCCTTCTGAAAACCCACTTGTAAATGATGAAATGTGCCTTATTCCATCTGTAGCCCCTAACCTTTGTTTTGGCTAGTAACAAAATAAAAAGCATTTACTAGGAAAAACCCACAACCATTCACATCACAGCATATGTGATTTGCCACTAAGCCATCTCAGATATACATAAAATTTATGTATTCACAAACATAACATCCAGTACAGTCATACAACACTACAGAAAATGTACTCCAACATGTAGATGTATGTGTGTGAGTAATAATTGTAATCTGTGCTCAGGTACAACATATTGTATTATGTATGTAAGTATATATATACATGGCAGTTCAGTGATATTTGTACTGCATAATGTTAAATGTGCCATATGACTTGCTCAGACATATTTTTGTATTTATGTCTTCCAGGGATCATGGCCCACCACAGAAACCCAAGCTACAGTAGGGCTGAAGATGATATCATCACCAGCATTATGATTCAGCACTACCATGTACTGTTTTTATGAACCAGCCAGGACGAGCAGGAGAGTACTGCAATGTGGCAAGATCTTGTCCACATGGTCAATGAGGTAGGCCTGCATAACCACACATATGAGCAGGTATGCCACCACTGCAGTGATATTCTGCATGTCCATCAGTGTGCCACTGATGTGCGTATGGAACAGCTTGCAACAGGGGGTGGTGTTAGCATCCATCCCCCCTCACCAGAATGGAGGAGCTGCTCATGAGCCTGGTGGCACCTGCCCAACAACAACAGTAGCAGACATACACCATGATGGAGGTTGGAGCCAGCCAGCAAGCACACATGGAGCATGCAGGTAACATGGCATATCTGTAGACTACTGTTATCTGTATTGGTAGATCATGCATATGTGAGATGTGGAGTGTGTCATTCAAAGATGTGGAGCCTGTTGTTGTGCAATACTGATCATTTGGAATATAATCTGTAGCCCTGTGAATGTAAACTGTTGTTGTACTGTAAGATTTCAAACACAAAGTAGCAATGCCACAGTTGTGGCCACTGACAAACTGTCTCATCTCTATGTAGGTACCTCTAGGGTGATGTCAAGGCAGCGGACAGATGCTGGTGAGTGTGTTCTACATTTATTATTGGAAATAAATAGTGCATGTCATAGTTAAGGTGTAGGCCATGTACACATGTAACACACCTACCTATAATGCATGCTGTGCATGTTTGGTGTAAGAGCATGCACATCTCACTAATGTGATTAGCGGCCTCAAACACATGCAATACCTAGACCATCTCAAACAAATGTGGCTAGACTGTAGTGACCATTGGATAGGCACATTTGATACTCAACATGCACATAACATACACATCTATGTCAAACACAGAGCATTTTAACATGCTACACATAAAGGATTCCCAAACCCTCTGTAAAGACACACTCCAGTATCCAAAATCTCATCCACACATTGCACAGAATATACCTGAGGGGTAGAAGTCTATCCTGGGGCATTTAAACACTCTGCAACACACTGCACATTCATGTCAGGGAATGTTCCTTATTAGCCTCCTTACAAAATCACATAACAACTGGTTGTGAAATGGTGACTTTAGTCAAGGTAGTACAGTTCTGGCACAGCATGATTTATACTGGTTTGTGAAACATTTGTAGCCTTGAGTGACAACCTGATGCCTCATGATGATGGCCTATGGTACTATAACCCATCCAGTTATTGTAACCACAGTACTACACATAGCTGTCATTGCTACACACCATAATGATGCATGTGTGCACACATATGCACCACTAAAAAGTATGCATACCAATCACCATTTGCACAACTGACACACATATGTCTTGTGATGCTATTGAGTGGCTAGTTCATATGGCACATATTAGATATGTGTAGTGTTTAAATACACAGTCGTGTTTTAGCATGCCATGTCATGGATGAGACTGGCATGTCCACAATATGATCTACACTCACCATAAGTACCGCACATTGGGTATGTGGCTGAATGGTATTTTATCAGTTATCCATGCACCACTGATGATGTTGTATGAATACTCATCATGCATGTGCTAAAAACGTATCTACAACTAACACGTGTCCACAATTATTTGCTAAAGACACAGAGTCTGTAATCAGCATTGGATACCTGTCTGACACACAGATACACATCCAGCAATGGTATGTACACCTGTGAGTTATGGTGCACAGTACATCACAGGGTTATAAATACCTGCACAGCAATGTTGTGTCCATGTATGCATTGTGTTCCAGGGGGAGGGCCATCACTGAATAACAAAACACATGCATCAAAGCCATGTATACTGTTAGTGACAGGGATTGACTACACTTGCACTGCATGCTATTGAGCAACACATGTCCTGCATGCTGACAGGTGTGACATGACTGTTTTGCTTGTGATACTGTACTCCACCATCACCTGATATTGTGTATGTTCTGAGATTGCTGGTGTTGTGTGTGTCTGCTTTCGGGAGGAGTGTAGTTTTGTGTGTGTGCATGTGGTCTGAAGTCATGTTCAGGTCTTAAAGTGTGTTTCCTGTTTTCCTCTCACAGGTGGTGAGATGGGGCTGGTTCATTACAGCAGACAACCTGATGTCACTGACACAGACAGTAATCATGAGGATAGGTGTGTTGAGGTACAGGCAGGTTTGTCAGGGTCTATTGCTGGGCCACCAATTGACAGTACACAAGTCTCCACCCCATCCATGTGCACAGTCATACTGCCTGTACATCCATCATCACCTTTGCCCTTAGCTGAGGGACAGTGTGCGGTTGGCACTGGCCAGGACAGTGTGGAATCTATGACACATGTATCAGGACACAGCAGCCAGATGTCTGGAATGGTACCACATAGGCAGATGCTCAGGGGTTCTCGTTAGAGCACTGCTGGTCATCATGTCCCTGGCAGACGTGTCACACCTCTTTCTACCATACGCATGTTCCAAGCTGTCATGGAGGCACAGACACGAATGGAGTGGTACACCAGACAGGGGCTAAGGGCACAGAGAGCTCATTACACCTCTGTAAATGACAGTATCCATGACCTGGCAGGTGCCATACGTAACTACACTGAGGTCATTGATAGACATTGGGGTGAGACATTGGATGTCCTCCACAATGTCATGTCCATGTGTCAGGACAGTGCAGGATGGTTGAGACGTCTATGTGGATGTATGCCAGCAACATCACCAGCTAGAGGTCACCGTGGACATCCAGCAAGTCACAGCCGCTCCCGTAGTGCCAGTACCCACCCCAGCAATGTTGGGAGGGGCTGCCATAGACCATCCTAGCAGACCAAATGCACGTGGCTCTTGCCAGTCCCAGCAGGGACCTGGATCCAGTGGACATTTTTCAACCTCTGAGGATAGTACCCAATCTGGATTAGTACCTAATACTGTCTGTAGCACCCCTGCCAGGCACAGGTTCCGTATCCATGGCTAGAGATGGTGATCTGTAAAGCCTGCCAGGTACAGTCTGTAGCTGTCTCACACATCCCCATATATGGCAGCCACATGGAGAAACTGTGTGCATGCAGACACACACACATAAACCAGAAACCTAGGGCAAACACATACCCGCACACATGACATCAACATGGCTCATAACAGTACTCATGGCCCTCACACACACACTCACGCACACATGTCGATTGTATGGCTCAGTGTAGGCCTCTGGCAAACCAACAACACACCCTGTGCATATGATGAATCCTGTGCCACCTCCTGTCATCTGTAACATTGATGCAGGAACAGGCTAACATGGTGATGATGCACAGGGTGACTTTAATAAAGCATAGCAATAGTGGGATGTGTAGCATGTTGTCAGCAGTAAAGTGTAATGATATCCTTGAAGGTGTAGCTGAGCAGGCATGATGCATTAAATCTGTAATTAGCAATGTTATATTGTTTTCACCAGTGTTTATTCCAATTGTGTTTTGCTTGCCCATGTGCCACTTGGCTGCTGTGTGTAGTTATGTCAGCATGCATTATACAGTGGACAGTAAGTGTGGGGTGTGTGCAACACAGGTTTGCAGGTGTCCATTTGTGAACATGGTGGAGGTGCACTGTCTGCATGTACATGCATATTGGACACATGGGCAGGGTGACATGCCCTGTACTGGCCAGTGTTAACACTCCATAGTTTCTATTGGTGGCCAGTATGCATTGTACTACACACATTTTGGAACTTGAGTATGCATGTCTGTGTATGCCACAGGTTGATACTGTGCTGTGGGTGATGCTGTTGTTGCTATCTGTCATTGGTTTGCATTACTAAGGTTAACAATGTCCCAGCTGCATAATCCTTTAGTAATGCACACTGTTCACCTACAGGGTTGCATGGACCATGCTATCACAAACACAAGAAATACTCACTTATACAGTAAAAGTGCATTAGTTTCATGGACCCCTGCCATAAACAAAATATATAATAGAAGGTGTGAAGTTGTACCAAAAAGGAGTTACATACCAAGAAGGGATAAACTCTCTGGTCAGTATCATTGGGAAAATACAAGCCCTCATTAATCATACAAGGCAAGCTTCAAAATACAAATTGGCAAGGATTCCAAAGACAACACTAAAGCTTTCTTTAGTGTTGTTTATAATCTAGAGGGGAAATCTCAGATCGGGTCAGAGTTAATGTAAATGGTCACAAAGTACACTTATCTGAATGACATTACCAATATCTTGTCAGACAGTTTGAATGCGGATTCCACCACCCTGTCATCACACAAGGGCCACATTTCCAGACCTGAACAATGTAAAACCTGATGATTCACAGACACTTTAGTTAAAACATCTCTTTACCAAAGTCAAAACCACAGTGGCAATGGTACTGGACAGTGTCCCTGCCTGTGTCATACACAAGCTGACATATGAAGTAACCACTCATCTAAACACTCTGTTCAGATGCAGCCTCTATACAGGTTACATACTTGTGGAATGATGCACGGTAATGGTGTTCACAGTCCACAAGGGTTGAGCTACAACGTCTTCTTCTTCTCCTTTTGGATGCTCCCATTAGGGGTTACCACAGTAGATCATCTGTTTCCATTTTTTCCTGCCCTCTGACTCTTGCACTGTCACACCATCCACCTGCATGTTCTCTCTCACCACATCCATAAACCTCATCTTTGGCATTCCTCTTTTCCTGTTACCTGGTGGCTTCAACCTTAGCATCTATTTCACAATATACTTTGCATTCCTCCTCAGCACGTGTACAAACCAACATACTCCTGCCTATCTGGCTTGGTCTACTAACCTTCAAACCTGGGCTGGCCCTCTAATATACTTATTCCTAATCCTGTCCACCCTTGTCACACCCAGTGCAAATGTTAACATACATTGATTAATGATAGAGCTACAACAGATCCTGGAAACTCTCACCCTATAAGCCAGACAAATGTTATCTGAAATGCTATGGAGCACAGCATTATGGAACCCGTTAACAGAGACATTATGAACCTGCAAACACTGCACCATACCCACTTAGGTTTTCTAAAGGCCAGATCATGGCTCCTACACCTAGTAGACTTCAAACCAGTTAACAAGGCTATAGGTGAGGGAGGGGAGGTCCACACAACCAAGCTATAGCTCACCCAGCAATTCATACCCATCCCACATTCTGGTATTATACATAATCTCAACAGACTAACCATAAATGACTGTTAGATGATGGATTGACAACTGACGTACAGATGTAGGACACACAGTAACATGTGCAGTCTCCATGTACAATTCTATGCCAGTAACAAGTGCTATTCACCTGCACTCAGTCCTGGGACCACTCCTGTTTGGCATATAGCTTTCTTAGGTACAGGCAAACACAGTAGGGATATGTCTGCCCATGTTTGATGAAAATGCGTACTGTGGGCTATACTTTATTCTCCAAATGACACACATCCTCCAAAAGGGCATCATAGAGACAGATACCTGGTGTCAAAATCATGCTGTAAAGTTATAAGCCAAAGAAAGCATAGTTGTCCACTTTTAGAAAACAAAGTATCCCCAGAGTACCACATAGGTAGTAGCCCCCAAAATGTGGAACATGTACTAATGTATACATAGAGCCATGTGTTTAGTCATCTCTCCTTTGATAATCACATTACCAAAGGGTTTTGGAAATCCCTCTGTGGAACACATAAGCAATAAAGGGTTTGCATGCAGATCAACAGAGGTTATTGCACACCTATAACGATTAGTCATCTTTGCCAGACTTTGCTTGCCTTGGAACAGGATTCAAATATACCTCAAGCATAAACCCTTACTCACACTCTTCAACAGAAACCGTGTTGAGTGGATGAGAAACAGAAGACGTAGCCCAGGGATCACAGCAGTGGCTAAGCTTTTAAGGGGTGTGAGTAGTCTCCAAAAAGGTTGCTTTATCCCCAGGGAGAGACAAACACACACATACACAGTTGGCAAGTGTGGGGTTCTTAATGCAAACTAAGTACTTTTTTACACTTCAGCAAGCAATATGGAGTTACAGGATGCAATACAGACATTACTCATTGACAGTTTGCCCAAAGGGGTTTTTCGCATTTGCTAACCTCAGCAGGCTTATCATACTAGGTGTATTGTGAGTATATTGTATGCATAAGCCATAGCCATATCATATATGGGTTGATGCACAACATGCTGGCACACCCAGGGACAAACTGGTGGCTAAGCTCTGTCAACCCAATACTGGACAATACAGTCAAGAGGAGTAGGGTCATACAAGCACAACACCAACAGTCTCACATAGACCTACAATATAAGCACCAGCAAAACACACACATAAATATGTATTACTATACCCAGAGAATGCAAATATTAATCTGAAAAAGAGAAAGTGTCTTCCTAAGCAGACAAGCAAGCAACATGCACCTCCAAGCACATGCCAGAAAACACATAATAGACCAAAGCAGTGTGCTGCACAACAGGCCCTAAGGCAAAACAACATACCCAACACACTAGTAATAGGTGACTCCATAGTCAGGCACACACATGTTCCACTCACTAGACTGGACAAGGGGAAGGTTGCTGTCAGTTGTCTGTCAGGTGCTATGATCTGCTACATGACACAAGCTCTTACATTACTCCAGAACAGGTACATATATGATGCAGTCTTTGTACATGTCAATGTGAATGACCTGAGACATACCTCCCAGGACAATATGACAAGGGATATATAGTAGCTCTATGATCATGTAGCCCAGGCTGGTATGACCCTGACCTTGAGTAGCATCTTACCTTCACCTACATGATACTGCAATATAACAGAAAGATGATAAACTTCAACAATTGGCTGAGCTTCTGGTGTCATTCAAAGGGATCCAGTCTCTGTCTGCCTGTGATGACATGATAGACAAGCCTCGTTGCTTTGCTAGAGATGGTTTGCACACCTGTCACCCCTATGCTTCTGAATACTGGCCAAGTCTCTTGTTGTTCCCATATTACCTTTTTTAGGCAAGGCTCAAAGGTTCATAGGTAGGTACTAGGCTATTGGCCCTGGGGCTTATACAAGCCCAGTAAAAAAGGTACCCTGGCTTTTGCCACCCAAGAAAATTATTTTCCTGTGTCACTGTCAAGCAGAGCCACAGAGGTGACTCCTGGGGTGAATTTCCTATTTCCCATCCAGTCATCAAGATTTTTCCAGAAGAGTGCTAATGAGGAGCTTTGTTTTATATAGATAGGTAGTTTATTCCAGAGTATGGGAAGTCTCTGGGACAGGAATCTATCCCACCGGCATGTTCTATTTATTGTGGTGACAAGGTTTAGGTCCCTATAGCGTGTAGCTCAGAGGGATTGGGATTTCTTTAAGTGGAGCATGTCCAACAGCTCTGAGTTTGACATAGCTTTGTATGTTAGGCAGAGATCACCTCTGAATAGGCGATATGTGATGGAGTAAAGCTGGATTTTTTTGAGACGGTCTGTGTAGGGCATCAGTTTGAGGCAGGTAATCCTCTTTGTGAGGTATTTCTGCGGCCTTTCCAGTTGTTGTAGGTGTCTTGTGAGGTACATACCAAAAGGGGCGTTGTACTCTATAATGGGTCTAATGAGTGAAGAGTAGAGGGGAACAATGACCTCTTTTTTTCTGGATGAGAAACCTTTTGTGATGAGGTGTGCCAGATAGAAGGATTTCCTGACTACTGTGGCGATGTGATTATCAAAGGAGAGACTACTGTCCACCTGTGTCCCAAGGTCTCTTATCCCACTTTCGGTGTTAAGTATACTACCACCTATGTTGTAATTCATGGGTACAGAGTTTTTACTAAAGGGGATGACAATGCACTTTTTGGCATTGAACTTGAGGCCATAGCTTTGACACCAGGCTTTTGTCTCTGTGAGGCCCTTTTGTATGATGTCCACATCGTTAGGAGTTTCGATTATGGCTCCTAGTTTGCAGTCATCTGCAAACTTCGTTAGCCAAAGACCTTCTGTGTTAGCCTATACTTCAGAGAAGTAGATACCAAAAAGGAGAGGACCCAGGACTGAACCCTGTGGTACTCCACTTGTCACTGGTCTGAAGTCAGATTTGGAGTCTGCTACTTTCACAGTGTGGGTTCTGTCAGTGAGCCAGTTGGCAACCCATCTTGTGACATAGGGATTTATACCTAGTTTAGTGAGTTTATCTATAATTCCAGAGTGGGGGATGGTGTCGAAAGCCTTGGCAAGATCTAAATAGGCAGTCTGAACCACCTTACCCTTGTCTACGGCTTTGGTGACTGCTTCAAAGAAGTCTATCAGGTTTAGGAGACATGATCTGCCTTTTGCAAACCCGAACTGGGTGGGGTCCAGAGTTTGGAGATTACCAATGTCTTTGTTTATAAGCTCCATGATGATACGTTCCATGGCCTTGCAGACTAGGCTAGTCAGGCTAATGGGGTGGTAGTTCCCGTGGTCCATTGTGGCTCCCCCCTTGTGGAGTGGGATAACCGTCTCTGTGCACCATTCAGTGGGCACAAAGCCTGAGGTGAGGCTATGATTGAACATGGTACTTAGGTAGGGTGCCAGTTTGTTCTGTAGTTCGTGTAGAACTCAGCCTGGGATGTGTCCATGGATGCTGTGTTCTTGCCTTTGGAGAGTGTGTTTTTTACCTGGGCAGCCATGATTACAGGAACTTTGCATTCTTCCCGGTATTGAGATGGGCTCTTTAATGGTTGAGAGGGGGGTAAAGTTAGCACTGAACCTATCTGCCAGGATGTTGGCAATATCAGTTGGGTCTGTATATTTAGTGCCGTTGTGCTGTAACTCAGAGCAGATCTGAGAGTTACCATTGAGATTCTTGACATAGCTATAGAATGCTTTGTGGTTGTCTTTAGAATCAGTGGCAATTTTGTTTTCATAACTAGCTTTGGGGGTTTTTATCAGGGATCAAAGCTTCTTACTGAAGCTGACCAGGGAGCTCCTCCACTCATGGGATTTTACTCACTTCTGCAACAGTTTCTTCCTTCTGTTGTACAGTTTGTTTATGGCAGGGGACCACCAGATTGGCTTCCTTTTTTTGGAGGATAGCGTCTTGGTTCTGTTTGGGATAGCACAATCCATGCACTCATGTAAGTGCTTATAAAGTGCAATTGTGTGGGATTCAGTAGTCGTAACTGTATTCTCCATCTGCATGGGTGTCATGAAGTTCACCACTTCTGTCTTAAGAAGCATGAAGTTGGCTTAGGAGAAATTTTTTAACATGGTTTCCTTAATGGGGGGTGGGGGCAGAATGTGGATATCTAGGGTAATTAGCTTATGGTCGGATCGGACTAATGAGGCGTTGACTTCAGGTGTGGAACACTGGTCACTCAGGACAAACCAAACCCCGTAACCAACACAAATAACTACAAAGTGAGCTAAATGCTACTCATTGCCAGACATTTCAGCCTCCAAATGCACACACTTGAGGCACTTCTCAGTATGGAGAATATTGATATCTATTCAGTAACAAAAACCTAGTTCAAGGCTCCAGGGTGCACACCAGCACTACCAGGATACTTCTCATTCCATACCTTCCAGCATCAGAACCTGGATCATAGCACATTGGGTGGGGATGTATCCATATTCATCAAGGATACCTACCTCTCTCTACATCCTCTCCACAGGATATGTACCCATAGAATGTTGCACAGCAACATTCTTCCCACTCCACAGGGGTGGGGCCACAACAGACCCTTGGTATTCCCACTCTATGAGCCTGATGAGTCTGATCTGCAAGGCAATAGAGCCAATCATAATAGAACTCAACAATAAAGACATTGGGAACCTTCACACAGTTGAGCACACCCAGTTTGGCTTTGTCAAAGGCAGATCATGCCTCCAGAACTTGGTGGATTTCTTTGAGACAGTTACCCAGGCTACAGATGATTGAAAGGAGCTCCACACAGCCTACCTATACCTCACTAAGGCCTTTGACACCATTCCCCAGTCAGATATCATAGAGGAACTCACCAACCTGGGCATAAATCCATACATCATAAGATGGATTGCAAACTGGCTCACAGATAGATCCCACAAATTAAGAGTTGCTGGCTACATGTCAGACTCTAAACCGGTAATAAATGGCGTCCCCCAGGGTTCAGTCCTGGGGCCCCTCCTGTTTGGTATATACTTTTAAGAAGTACATGCCAACACAGGAGGGTTGTGGTTGACTAAGTTTGCTGGGAACTGTAAAGTGCTTGCCATAATAGATTCCCCAGATGACACAAATATTCTCCAGAAGGGAGTCTATGAGACAGAGGTGTGGTGTCAGAATCATGGCCTCAAGCTCAATATGAAAGAATACATAGTAATCCCCTTTGGGGAAAACAAAGTACCCACAAACTACCACATAGGTGTTGCCCCCTAAAAACTGATGAGGTAACAAGGGATCTGGGGACACAAGTAGATAGTCATCTTTCCTTTGACAACCATGTTGCCAAAGTGGTAAGGAAATCCTATGTGGCCCACCTAATCAACAAAGGGTTTGCATCAATATCAAAAAAGGTAGCAGTGGCCTTCTACTCTTAAGTCATCAGACCCATCATTGAGTGCAATGCACCATTTTGGATGTACTCGACTAGGCATATCCAGCAGCTGAAGAGACCACAGAAGTACCTCACCAAGAGGATTACTGGCCTCAAACAGTTATGTTATGCAACACAACTGGAAAAACTAAATATGTTCTCTGTTGCGTACCACCTACTCAGAGGCAAACTCTGCCTAACATACAGAGCCATGTCCAACACATAACTGTTAAACATGCTCCATTTAAGGAAAACAAAATTGAGTCACACTACGCACTCTAGGGATATGAACCTCATCACAACAATGAATACAACAAGCTTGTGGGATAGCGTACCATCCCAAAGACTTGCCTTACTGTAGAACAGAGTCCCAATGTACATTAAGACAGAGCCCCTCAAGGACACTCTTCAATAGGAACCTTGATGAGTGGATGGGAAACAGACAATTCATGCCAGGGATCACATCAGAAGCCCCACTAGAAAGAGGCTTAGGTACTACCTATTAGAACTAGGGCTTAGGAGACTAACCATTGGGGTGGTGAAAGCTGCACAACTTGCCTAGGCTAATATATGCCTTCGTGAAGATAGTCTACTATATACCTGTGAATTTATGTGGCAGGTATAGGTCTACAGATAGTAGATGTGTACTTCATTGTACAGTCATGTTGTACAGCAGGCACATGCACCACGTACACTGTAATGCTTACAGATACTGGTGGCTATTATGTATAGTGGGTGAGATGTGCACTTCATGTCTTTTGTGCCATTGGGATATGTGCTGGGTGGGACAGTCCTGGATGGCTCCCTGTCATAGTCACCCTCTTACACACATCTCTGCCCATCCATCTTTGGCTTATTATACTGTGTTCCTCCTACATATATAGGTACATAGGTAGATAATAGGCTATCTGCCTGAAGGCATATATTAGTATGGCCAGAGTGTGCAGCTATCACCACACCTTGAGTTAGTTCTCTATGTCTCTGTGTAGTAGAGCTGATGAAGTGATCCATGGTGTGACAGTTCAGTTTCACATACACTCATCAAGGCTCTTCTGGAAGAGTGTCAGTGAGGGACTCAGCTTAATGTAGGTTGGAAGCCTGTTCCAAAGCAAGGGAAGTCTGAGTGCAATGTATCCCTCCAACATGTTCTATTTATTGTTGTGATTATTATATCCCTAGAGCATGTGGCACAGTGAGCTTGGGTTTACTTCAGATAGAGCATGTACATCAGTTCTGCACTGGACATGGAACTATCTGTTGGGCAGAGATCACCTGAGTAGACAGTATGCAACAGAGTACAGATCGAGTTACTTCAGTCTTGTTGCATGGGGCAACTGTTTGAGGCCAGTAATCCTCTTGTTGAGGTACTTCAGTGGTCTTTCCAGCTGCTTATGGTGCCTAGTCAGATTCATCGCAAGTGTGTCGTGGTACTCTCTGATGGGTCTGATGACTGATGAGTAGAGGGAACCTCCTTTGACCTACATGCAAAGACTTTGGAAATGTGTGGGAACACATAGCATGATTTTCTAACCACTTTGTGAATGTGTTTCTGAAAGTAGAGATGACTATCCACGTGTCCATAGATCCCTTATTATTACCTCAATATTTAGGGTGTTGGCACCTATGTGGTATTTGTATGACTGTAGCTCGAGGCCATAATTTTGACACCACATTTTCTGACTGAGACCCTTTTTAAGGATGTCTCTGTTGTCCCAATAACAGTCTTTTTGCAGTCATCCACAAACTTTGTTAACCATAGCCCTCGTGTATTTGACTGTACTTCTGAAAAGTATACACCAGAGAGGAGGGGTCCCAGGACTGAGCCATGGGGGACAGCAGTTGTTACTAGCTTACAGTCCAACAGGGAGACCACAGTTCTTACCTTGTGGGATATATCTGTGCCCCAGTTGGCAATCCATCAGATGACATAGGTGTTTATGCACAGGTTGTTGATTTTGTGGATACGACAGGTGTGTGGGATGTTGGAAAAGGGCGTTTCAAGGTCTATGTAGGCCATGTGGAGCTCATTTCATTGATGTATGTCCTGGGTAACTGCCTTGGAAACTGTCTAGCAGGCTTAGGGACCATGATCTGCCCCTGACCAAACCAAAATGGGTAGTGTTGGGTGTTTGTAGGCTCCCAATTGCTCTGTTTATGAGTTCTATAATAATGGACTCCATGGCCTTGCAGATCAGGCTTATAAGACAAAAGTTCTCATGGTCTGTTGTGCACCAACACTTGTGGAGTGTGCCAAATGTTGCTGTAACCCATTCAACAGTTTCATATCCTGTACAGAGGGTGAGTCTCAACAGACTGTTCAGGTGCAGGGTCTGTTTGTTTTGGAGTTCACATATGACACAGCCAGGGACAGCATGTCATCCCATAGACACCGTATTTTTAGGTTTGGATAGAGCTGTTTAACCATTGCATATATGATTTCTGGGTTTTCACAATCTCCAGGTATGGTAATGGGCCCTTTTGTCAGTGAGGGGGGGGGGTGGTAAATATGTATTAACCTGTCTGACAAGATGTTAGCAATGTCAGTCATGTACATGTATTCATTTACCCTTTGCACTAACTCAGAACATATATGAGTTTACATTGATATTTATGACATAGCTAAAGAAAGCTTCATGGTTCTCTATGGAATCTTTGGCAATATTTTTGGCAGAGCTAGGCTTGGATAATGTTAGGAGTGCTTATTGTTTCTTGATGATACTGATCAGAGATTTATTGATCTTCTTTGGATTTTAACTTTCTTTGAACAACTTAAGTACTTGTATTACATATTTTGATTATGACAGGTGTCCAATATATTATATGGGTCTGTTTTCATATCACTGTGTGTGCAAGGCAGGATTGGTGAATAGTGACATGTGTCTGGAGTAAGAACTGCAACTGCCAGATATGTGTGGCCCACTGCTGTACTCAGACATGGCCTAAGTGTGTGAGCATGCCCAGTATGACCTTTCAGTATGTTATTGACTGACATTTGCTTTGTTTGTTTGTGTGTGTGAGCATGCCCAGTATGACCTTTCAGTATGTTGTTGACTGAAATTTGCTAAATTTGTTTGTGTGTGTGAGGATGCCCACTATGGTCATATATACTATATGTGTGTGAAAAATCAAGTTTGTTTTTACTTCAGGGCTCACCTTTGTGTTGTACATCAACAGGAAGCATGTTGTGCCTGCAGGGCTTCCATGAGTCAATTTGCATAGACTTATCAACATTTCTACATACAGGGGGGACAGCTATTATTTGTACATTTCTACCCGGGGGTGACACACCTGATTGTTACTGTGGGTGTACATAGGATGAGGGGTACACCTGACACTTATACACATTTGCTAGGCCTGCACTGCTATGTCAGGTACTCCATTTCAGTCTGTATTGTTGCCTATCGTACTGGCTTGAGGCATACCACTGTACTACAGACCTTAGCTTCCAATTACACGCATATTATTTTGTGACTTCATAGCCTACCCAATCCACATCACACTGCCTGGCCTGCTGTTATCTGTCTGCATAGGCCTGGGGGGAGGTAAACCATATGCCTCTTCAGAGGGCATGATACAGTATTTGTTTGTGTTTGCATTTGTCTACAACTGTGCTGCTGACTGTGACTGTTAGGTATGTGATCCCCCCCAAACTGGTATGTGTGAATGACTTAAGTTGTGTCTGTGCCAGTAAAATTCTATCATGGCTTAGTGGTTCAGTACTGTGACTATAGTGCACAGTATTCTGAGTTTAAGCCCTGTCACTGCTTTTTATTTTTCTGCAGGGCAGACCTGACTGGTTAAGGAACAGTAAAGCAGGTGTGAGCGTGTTTACCCGACTTTGCTTTACTTTGCCCGACATTGCGCTGGTTAGCACGTTGCACATCTACGCGCAATTGTATTTAAATATGCTCAATACTGGTAAAATGTGGTTAGCAGTGCTTTATATTGCTTAAAATAGGGACACATGCCTCAGGTGGTGCTGCAGGGCTACCTATACCAGATGCACATATTACACTCCCTATACATGTTTGAAAACAGGTAGTGTCAAGTTAGGCATCCCTTTTACTGTATGTGCGAGTCAGTTAGAGGTGTCATTTCCAGGGTTCCTACTGATTCAGTGTATGTGCTATGCGTTGCCTCTTTGCCAAGGCCAGGGCATACTGGGCACGCCTCCTTCTGCCTACTGGGGCAGACTCAGGTTGTTCCTCCTCCGAGTCACGCTGTGCCTGTGCAGGCCTTGGCAATGGTGGGGTGCTGTTTGGCCCTGTCCCATGCTGTTCCTGCTGCAGCTGTTCCTCCAGGATCATATTGTGTAGCATGGCACATACCATAACAATTTGGGTACATGTAGTTGGTGAGTACTGCAAGTCTCCTCCAGATGTGTCCAGGCACCGGAACTGTGACTTGAGCATCCCAAACACATGCTCAGTTATGATTCTTGTTTGTGTGTGTGCCTCATTATGGAGTTCTTATTCAGTTGTGTGTGCATTTCTGATAGGTGTCATCAGCCATGCCAATGTAGGGAATGTCCCCATTGGCAAAAAACTGGTACAGTTGGGTCAGATGCCAAATGTGTGAATCTTGATAGCTTCCAGGGCATCCAGCACACACATTCATTATTATGCCCTGGGCATTGCACACAAACTCGCAGTTGATGGAGGGGAAAGCCCTTGCGGTTGATGTAGGCCCTACCGCGCTCACCGAGTGCTGCTTTGATGCATATGTGCGTGCAGTCTATTGCACCCACTACCTCAGGCTATTGTGCTATTTGGTGGAAAAGACGCATATTGCTGGCCAATGTCTCACGGGTGTTGGGGAAATATATGTGGTCACCGACATGTGCTGACATGGCATCCATGAACTGGTGGCGTACCCTGGATGCTGATGCCTGTGAAATCCCCATCATATCACCAGTTGGTCTTTGGAAGGTACCTGTAGCTAGTATTCTTAGGCCAACACATACCTTAGTATCCACTAGGATGGGTTCCCCTCTGTTGGTTCTGTGTGTGAGGCGTGGCCGGCACAGCTCAACAATTTGCTGTAGGAGGTCCCTGTCCACCCTATAGCACTCCACTATCTCCAGCTCATGTAGCTCCTGGTAGGTTACACTGGGTCTGTACACTCTTCTCCGTCTCCTCACTGTGGGTTGCTCAGCAGCATTCACAACATCACCACCCTTAGCACCTTGCACATGTTGGTTTATGATAGCAAGAGCAGCCCCTACCATTTTGTCTGACTTAAGCTTTTTAAGCTTTCCCTCTTTGTATACTGCAGTGTTGCAGAGTTCTTGAGACAAAACAGGGGAGAATGGTGTTTGCAGAGTTTAATGTGCTGGGCTGGGCTAGTCTGCTGCCTGTGTAATTGGCTGATTCTGATATATTTCACCTGGCAGCTCTGCTAGTTCTCCTTGGTTGACTTCCAACTACTTTTTTCCTTCCTTTTGCCTTTCTGTTTCTGCTCGGGGCAGCACCATGCAAACATGTGCAAACGCGCGCACATGAGCGCACACACTGTATGCATGTTTGCAAGGAGCTTCCTATCTTTTAACAGTGTGCACCTTGGGTTTGAGGTTTTCAAATAGGACAACTGTAGGCATGCCTCTTTGCAATCCTGAGCAACTCAGGGCAAACACGAGCCACTGTGCTCCAATTAGCTTACAGCCTGTCTGACACACCCCCTCATGATGTCACCTATATTCTAGTCTTCTACTCACCTACTCCTAATCTTAGGACAACTGTAGGCATGCCTCTTTGCAATCCTGAGCAACTCAGGGCAAACACGAGCCACTGTGCTCCAATTAGCTTACAGCCTGTCTGACACACCCCCTCATGATGTCACCTATATTCTAGTCTTCTACTCACCTACTCCTAATCTTACACTCTTGGGACATGCCTCACATACTGGGGAAAATTGGGATTCACTATCCTTATCCTCATTTGCATAGGACTGCCTAGTAATGCATGGTTACATCTCTCACACTGAGCCCCCCCCCCCTTAGCAACCGCTAGTCAGTAGCCATGTTGTCTTCAGCCTGCCATTCACCTGCATGGCAGGATAAGCTTTTTTAGTAATAATGTCTATTTTGGGATTTGTTTACATTATTTTCTTGTTTTTGTAAGCGCCACACGTTTGCGCGGTGCTGCACTTTGCTGAAACATCGGAGATCGGGGAAAAAAAAGTTAAATTTTTATCTTTTTAAACATTTTGCAATGCCAATGGCCTTATATTTGGCAATTGGCATGATTCTTCAACTGTATGCATCCTTTATTTGGAGCTGTCATAGCTCCGTTTAGCTATTTAAAGAAATGTACTACGTTACCAACGGGGTACATTTCTGCAGGTAACACTAATCTTCCATGCACAGGTTAGTGTTTGCTGGATCGCAAATTTACCTTATTTGCATGGCGTTCACCAGCAAATGAGGTAATTTGCATACCATGACGCTGTCCTTGCAAGACTAGCTTTAGCAGCTCTCGTGCATGCCCCTGATGGCTGTTCCTGGATTGCATGGCAGACATAGTGCCGGCGTGAGCTCCTACACTCATCTTGCACTCCGTGCAAGCTTTCGTGAATCCGGGGGAATGTTTCAAAAAGCAACTTCTTGACATATATTAATTATCGCTGCCATTAAACTTACTATTTTAAACATTAGCCAGTACATACTGGGGTCCAGTTAAATCCATTAGGACAATACACATGCATTTCATAAGGAGAATGCATAAGTTAATGACCAAATAGAATTAAATGATATTTAAAAACAACTTCTTTTACTGTAAGAAACTCATTTTCATAAAAATGATTATATTATAAACAAAACAGTAATATCCTTCTGGAACCAATCAAAGCTATATATATCAGGATACACACACACACACACACACACACATATATATATATATATATAGAGAGAGAGAGAGAGAGAGTTAATTAAATGTATGAAATATGCAGTACAATATATAATGCACATATTGAAATATGCTAAGCAAAAATAAGTATAAGATATATATAGTACAATTTATAATGCATATAATGAAACATTACTTTAAGCAACATAAACAGATTATTATAAACATTGCAAACCTAACTAGTATAACTTGTATAATGAAATAAATATAAATGCAGTACATGGGTTAGTTAAAATGCAGGTGAATGAATGCCCCTTTCATAGATGTTCTACTCACCCACTGAATACAAATCAGAAATTGTGGAAAAATATAAGCCTTGCTGTTGGCCTCAGATTAAGAAGACAACTAATAATAATAATAATAATAATAATAATAATAATAAAATAAAAAAGTGTGGCTATTAATGTACTGCTTTTATAATCCATACAAAAGATGCAAGCTTAGAATCTAAAACTATTTCAGCAGTTATGTGCTATAACAAGTTTGCACTATTGTAAAGGGTTCAGAAATTACAATAATGTCTCCTTCTTACTAAGCAATGTGCTGAATTATTCAAGCTTTGCAGTTATTTCTGTATTAACATTGCATTGTTCTCAAGTGGCCTCCCATCTGTTCTGGTCACTGCAACTCTTCTCATAGATTAAGTGCAGAAAATATGTTTGAACTGTTAACCCAAGTCTATTTCACAAGCAGTATAGTATGCTATTTACACACTTGAAAGCAGCATTTTGCAGTATTGCTCTTCAATGGGAATATGGCACAATTTACTTTAATCAAGAAATATTTTCAAGCCCACAGCATGAGTATTTCAGAATATGCCAATTAAAGAATGGGAAATGGAGTAATATACTGTGATAAATGGTCTCTTCTGACTATATGGACATTAAAAAGAAATACATGACAATGAAGCAGTCACAGCCAGTAAACTTATGAAACAAAACCAACCCACTCTATACTGGTTTGGCTAATTAAATGTTATGTAATATTTATACTTGATCAGCTGTTTGATTCTCTGGCAGTCACTTATACCAAAGTAGCAAACCATACAGTTGCAGTTCAGGAAACGAGTGCCCAGAAAGTACAATGCCTTTGATCTGGTGCAGTGAATATTTGTCTAAGAAAGGGAAAGTTCTCACACTGCATGTCATGTGATTTAATTAGTATATATATATATATATATATATATATATATATATATATATATATATATATACAACTGATGAAAGGAATGAATGAACAAATAAGCAAGTAATAAGGACAGTTTTTTTTTCTTAGTGCAGGACTACTGTTTATGTTGCACACATTATAAATCAATATATTCATTCTTACATATTTTTCATCAGTATCAGTTTATTCATTCAGTTGCAAATTTAATCCAAGTCAAGGTCAACGAGAAGCCAGGACCTATCATGGCACTTAGTGGTCACAAGCTATAGAAAATAATCCTAGAAAGGACCTCAGTCTGTCACATGGTCAGAGGTCAATATAGGATTTTCGGGAAGTTAGTAGATGTGCATCCAGAAGACAGTTAAGAGCCTATCCCAAGTTTTCAATTGCTTTGAACCACTGTCTTGTTAAGTGACTTGCTCAAGGTCACACAGCAGGCAAATAAAGTTGGCAAGATTCAAATCCTCTACCTTGGAACAGGAAGCAAGAACATTAACAAGCCATAGCTTTAGTCCACTGCACTAATTGACAGAGGTAAGATTGCAAATTCACCCACGGTAAGTTTTTTGGGATGTGGGGGGAGGGAATTAAGTCATCTAGCAAAAGCCCAGGAGGACACAGTTACATTTTTATCTTTTATAAAATAAGAAAAAATTAGATCCGCGGTGGTTGTGCTGCGGTAGCGTTGTCGCCTCACAGTAAGATGCTGTCCAGTTCGATTCTCAGCTAGAGTGTCTTCTGCGTGGAGACATGCGTGAATGGGCGTACCTTCGTTGAAGGTTGTGCATCAGGGCTGGTAACTCGGCACGTAAAAATCAACTACCGATCATTAGCGGACCGGAGTTCCGCTGTGGTGACCCCTAAACGGGAAAAGCCGAAAGACACAAAAACATAAAATAAGAAAAAATTATACAGAAAATATAAAAATGAGTGTAACTAAAAGGGACCAGAGTTTCTTCATAATTAGATAATTTGTCTTTCCCATTCATTTTTCCATGTTCTCTAAACATTCATGTATATCAAACTAATAAAGCCCCTTATTAGCTCAGCTCATACTTAATCCATGTTTACTTCTGTTTAATATTTTTCTGCAACATTGTTTGAGTGAAAGAAGAAAAAATATGTGGTTTCCTAAATAAACAGTTCACTGGGACACACATGATGCTTGAGTCCCAAGCTTATATTTATTTTTACAATCCCTGTGTCCAATTTAGCTTTATGTTAGAGAGCCACTCTGCCCAAGCAATTGACATGGCTGCTTCACAGCTCTAGGACCCTTAGCTATTTTCTCACATGAAGTGACTTTTTAAGTAGAGTTTGCTTCTTTGTTCCATTTGCATAACTTTTTTCAGAGGTCTTCAGTTTTCAGCCACATAAAAAATCACAACACCTGGTTGCTGAAGAAAAATTGCCCCACTGTATACTTATTTCCATGAATGCATATGTTTGCTGTCATGTGAGAGACAAAGTTAAAAATGAACATTTTAAAATGTATCATTGAAGGATTTGTAATATTTGGCTTATAAACAGATAACCCAATGCAGTTACATTGATTACTGAACCTTTAACAAGTAACATATATTTATTTATTTTACATTTGTTTACCGGGAAAATGTCCGACTGGGGAGGGCTGCCCATTTTCAGCGGAGGCCCAGGGAGAAAAGCTCCATACAATAATAACATACAATAATAAAAAATACAGTAGTAAATGAAATACAGTGATAAAAGAGACAGTAAGTAGAGGTAACATATAAATTAGTACACAATAATAATGCACAGAGTAATACAGATAATCTGAGATTACAAGAATTGCATCTTTTGAACAGCATTTTATAGTTGGTTGGATTTATACAGATAATTAAGATTATACAATTAGTAAAAATAGTTTGAAAGATATTGACCAGAGTCTGTATCTTTTCAATTCAAATCAGAACTTATGATCTGGAAATGAATTTAAGAAAAGATATTGTAGACCCAACTTTGTGAATATTTTGTTTCTGATTGAATAAGGGCTAGAGGAGTTAATTCAGTGAAAGTATGGTTAACATATCTGAAAGTTCAATTATCATAGTTTCTTTTATAGTACAGTATTAGGGATCCAAATGGAGAGATGATAAGTCAGCAAGCAAAGAGAGTAGTATTGCTAGAATTTAATTCATCCTTAAATCTTGGTGAGTACCTTCATGAGGTGGGCCCTGTTTTTTACAAAATCTCACCAAGATGACACTGATATATAAGTTGTATTTTATATAGCATATATCATGGACAGAAGTAGGTTAAAAATAGAAAAGATAGCTGGGTGCATAAGACCCAGGATAAAAAAAAGGTGCCCGATCCTGGTAGGTGCACTGGTACCAGGACTGGAAAAAAATGACAGTGTAGAATCCTCAAGAGACAGATACATTATTACAGTGGGGCTAGGCCAGGTCTAGGGGGAGGATGGCACCCTTGTTGTAGAAGGAAGAAATCTTCTTCTTCTTTCGGCTACTCCCGTTAGAGGTCGCCACAGCAGATCAGCTGTTTCCATTTCTTCCTATGTAGAAGGAAGTAATAATCCACAAAAAGTGACAGGCCAAAGAAGAGACATAAAGATGATAGAGTGGACTATTGAGGGTAAGAAAGATATTATGTATTGTTACTATTACGCAAAAAGCCCAGAATTTGCAGACAGAAGATATACAAAAGATTAAGAGAGAAATTAAAGGAAAGAAAAATACTTCTACAAAAAAACAATCAGAAGCCTCAAATAAAAATTTGTGCTCATTAATACAACTGATTTATGAAAAACATTACATAGGCCAAGAAATATTGGCCCATTTGGAAAAAGAAGCAACTGAGGAAGCTCAGAAATATAAAGAATAAAATCTAGAGACTTTTGAAAGGTATAAAAAAGAAATATGGACATGGGAAAGAAAGAGAGACTGGATCTGATGCAATATGTATGCAAAGGAAAAAAGCCAAATGAATCAACACAAAAAGGCAGCACCAAAGATATTCAAAGAGAAATACAGGCATATGGAAAATTTCACAAAAAAAAAAAAAATTTAAAATAAAAATAAGATAACAAAGAGGGACTGCAGAAGAGAAGATTAGTAAAGCAGAAGTTAAAAAAATAGAAGTTGACGTTATGGAACACTTGCGAAGTGAAGGTTTAGGGTAGAAAGTTTAACACAGGTTACATCACAGCATGAGAAATATAGGCAAAGGAATCCAGACATGGAAAATTTTACAACACAAAAAATAAGAAAACAAAAAGGAAAAATAGAAAAGAGGATTAGTAATGGAGAAGTTAAAGAGCTAGAAACTGAGGTTATGGATTACCTCTGAACTGAAGGATTTAGTGTAGAAAATCTAAGTAAAAAAACAGCACAGCAGTATAGAGCAATGGATCCCCCAAATTAAGGTGAAACCAGTGGAGCAGGAAACATCTGATCGGTTGACAGGTGACGATACTTTGGAGCCTTCCATAGAAAACCAGTGCAAATATCCAGTGTGAGTTGCACAGCAAGGAAAAGAACAGGAAACAATGGCAACTCTGACATAACTAATGTTATGGGGTGATAGGCCACTGTATTCCCATATGAAAGAGCAATGGATGACACAGGATAAAACCAAAGAGAATATGGCACAGGAAAATGCTGTGGAACTACCTATAGAATGCCCAGAGGAAACAGAGAACAAAGAACTTGCCCTCAGCTTAGAGGAAAATGACTTAAGAGAAGAGTTGCTTGCTTTAATAGAGATGGATAGACATATTAAGATCAGTGAAAGAAACAGATTACAGAAAGTCAATAAAACCCAAAAAAGTAGGAAGTTTGATAAAACAAATAAAAACAGTAATTAGGACTGTCCACAGAAATATTTGTGATATAACAGAAGTAAATAGGATATATTATTGTGCTAAATTAATAAGAGATAAAGTCTTAACCACAAAAATACAGGGTAGCAGGGAAAAGAAGGGGAGAAATTGAATGCCATCATGGAAGTATCTAATACAGAAAACTATAATGCAGTTAAGGCAAGAAGTATCACTGTTAGCAGAGTATAAAAGAG
Source organism: Protopterus annectens (assembly GCF_019279795.1). NCBI lineage: Eukaryota > Metazoa > Chordata > Ceratodontiformes > Protopteridae > Protopterus > Protopterus annectens. The sequence continues at coordinate 630,502,358 of NC_056748.1, read as the reverse complement.
GAAATTGATCAACAAAAATACTCAAAAAGATAGAAGTGATAAAAGCAATGCACCGTATCAGAACAGACCACGATCTGTCATGCACTATCACAAATAAACTAAAAATATCAGCACATGCAGAAAAAATTATAAGATATGCAGATAAATATAAAGGAAAAATACAAAATAAGTGCTTTACTGATGACAAAAAAAGTTTTACAGAGAATAGGGAAAGAAGGAAAAAGGAATTGAAACACCACCAAAAAAAAAGAAATCAATACATTTTGGAGAATTATTTATGAAGAACATGTGGAACATAACAAAGGTGCTAAATGAATAGAAGAAGTACAAAAAGAACAAGAATTTCAAATGTACAGGATATGCAATGGGATGAAGAAAAACTCTTAACTGGAAAACCCCAGGCCCAGATGCAGCACCTAACTTCTGGTTAAAAGTACTAACATCTTTACAGGAAGATTTAGCTATGAGTAAGAACTATTTATATGCATACCCTCAACAGACAACAGCCTGGCTAACAACAAGAAAAACAATACTCCTACTTAAGAGCGAACCTACAAGCTATCCTAAAAACTTTAGACCAATAATTTACATTCCGGCAATGTATAAACTATACACTGGAATTAATGCCAACAGAGTTTATAGTCATTAAGGATAAAACTCAGTAATGGCAATTGAACAAAAGGGTAATAAAAGAAAGTCTTATGGAACAAAGGATCATTTGACGTTAAAGTCATAATGTTGAACTGTAAAAGGGTAAGAATCTAAGTACGACATGGATACACTATGAAAAAGCATTTGACAGTATCCCACATTCATGGATAAAAGAGTGCTTAAAAATGTATAAGATGTACCTTACACTGATCGTTTACATTACAGTGACCATGAAACCATACCAAACCACTTTGCAGTTAAGCCATGATAAAGAACAAATTATTATCCCAGGGATAAAAATTCAGAGAGGGATATTCCAGGGTGGCTCTCTTTCACCTTTGCTCTTTTGTCTTGCCCTTAACTCATTAAGCTAAGCTTAATAGATTAGGTCATGGCTATAATTTGGCTGCCAGAAAACAACAAAGTGTAAAGACTTCTCATTTTTGTAGATGATTTAAAATTGTATAGTTCATGAAATGAGGAACTGAAAGTACAACTGCAAGTGGTCAAAACTTTTCCAGATGATATAAGAATGTTATTTGGTCTTGATAAATGTGCAAAAGCAACCTTTAAGCAGAAAAGCTGCAACACCAAGAAAATATCAGTTTGGGACAGAAATGCGATATCAAAGAACGTGAGCAAGAGGGAGTATATAAATATCTGGGAACTGATGAATGATCAACAATAAAGCATGAACAAATGCAAATAAAACTCAGTAAGGAATGGTTTAGAAGGCTTAAATTAATACTAAAAACAGCATTGACATCTAAGAACAAAGTCCAGGCTTTAAATCACTTTGCTCTTCCTGTCCTAATTTACCATTTTGGAGTGATTGACTGGCCCCAAAATGAATTGTATAGTTTGGACAGGAAAACAAGAAGGATGCTTCATGCTCATCAAACAATGTATAAAAATCAGTGCATACCAACACTATATATTCCCCATTCTGATGGAGGTAAGGGCCTCCTCGAAATTGATTATATGTATAGATCGGTGATAGTGAGACTGCATGCATTTGAAACATGAGGAGAATAAGTCTAAGATGACTTCCCTGCTTAGTTTGGCAGAAGCATATCAGCATCAAGCAGGAATGGAAATCAAACCAGAAGTAGATAAAAATCAGGCAGCAACTGAATGTTCCTAAAAACAAAAGAACAAATATAAGGTGAAGGATCAGATGAGAAGGCAAGAAATGTGGAAAATGCATAAATATTGTTGCAAGTACAGAAATCTCTTGGAGCAACCTCATGTTGATCAGGATCAGACACAGGAATGGTTAAGGAGAGGTAAATTTAAACCAAAGGACGAATAATAGTGGATGTACATGTTGGTTTATAAAGTCCACTTGAACATGTGGGAGAAACAGACAAACGTAGGTTTTGTAAAACAGAACTGGAAACAGTTGTACATATTGTTGCTGGTTATGATGTACTAATGGCAGAGGGCCTGTATACTGAAAGGCATAATAATGTAGCAAGATTGTTGGAAACACTGTAATATCGAAGTAGCTGAAAAACACTGGCAACATGAGCCAGAAATCATCACAGAAAGTGATGAAATTTATATCATATGGGATCATCTATTACCAATAATTCAAAAATAGATGCAAGGAAACCAGGTATAGTAGTCCATGAAAAGAAGACAAAAGTAGCACTGATTATTGAAATCACTACACCCAGTGACTACAGTATCTTACATACAAGGAGACACAAAGTCTTAAAGTACCAGGATTTGCAGGCAGAAAAGAGGGCAGTGTGGAAGAAAGACACCCAGACAGTTCCAGTAGTAGTAGGAGTAAAGGGTCTTATAAATAATTTACAGTCATACTTAGATATGTTACCAATAAATGCAACTCCATACGAATTGCAGGAGTCATTACTGGGCATGTTGTGGGTGCTACGAAGAGCACTTCTGGCTAACATCAAAGACTGAAACAATACTAATTTCATAAACTTTAATTATGCCTTGATTTAAGAATGGAATCCATTCCTGTCATGGTGTTAAAAACCCAAAAGATTTGGAGAAATTAAAAAAGCAGTATTATGTTTCCTGCTAATGGTCTTTATATAGATTGTACCACAATGCTGTTGTCAATTGTATATGTAGTGATAGTTTATTACATGTCATATGAGCTGAGAGTCTTTGCGCATAACAGTTGATAGAGACATCATTGTGCATCGTAGAAGAAATGCTATATTCACTAAGATTGGGTAATGGATCTCAAGAAACTTACAGGATGACTGCATTAAAAATGGGTAATATTTTGCCCTTAAAAAGAACACTTCACACAGAAATGTTGTTCATGATTTCTTTGGGCATCCATTTGGTATATGTATGTTATTGTGAGCAAATGCTTTGGTAAGAATGTTTTACCTTGCAATATAAAATTTTCAGTGAGGCTTGTATGCCCTCCTTCTGGTCTGAATTCTTCAGTTTAGGGAGTTGTTCACATACTTCTCTTTATCGAGCAGGCTTTCCTGTTTCTTCTTGTACAGCAAAAAATAAGACAGGGCACTGACCTGAGTTTGTCAAAAAGGGATCACTTATTATCTCGTGGCATGGTTAATAGTAATAAATATGCATAAAGGACACTTTACATCAGTATTACTGGATGAACAACCTTCCCAGAATGTTCTGAGGAGTAACAATGAACATTCAGTATCTACAACTAAGTGATCTGATTGTTCTGTTTCTGACAAGCTCAGGATCCACTGTCCCATGGGTACAAGTAATGGGGCTAATAAAATGATGCTGTTTCTCTTTATTTTGAGCTGCAGAAAATGATAATTAGCAGTCCTCAGTTTAGACTGGTAAAAATACTCTTCGTATGTGTGTTTAGAATAAGTGGGTTATAAGAGGTCTCAGGTTAATTAAGTTTTCTACCAACTGATAGGACAAGAAAGTATAACTGAAAGGCCAGTTTTTTTACCATTTTAGAGGGCTCAGTGTTTAATAAAATGCATTGTATACAATGGGGAATAGTAAATAAGCAAAATACATTCTTTAAATTGCTTTAGAAGAAGATGAATTCATGAAACAAAAAATGTAACTGGGAGTCTTAGACTTTGTTAAATATTTTGCAATTATCTTGAAATAGCAGGATGAGAAAAAATAAAAATTTAAAATACAAATTTTCATGTGATTTAAATTCACCAATAATTATATACTGAAGAGCTCTGAGTAGTGTACTAGTTCTTCTGGCACTGAAGGTGAGACAGTTCAGTCACTTGATTCTATGGTGCATACAATTTATTTAAACATCAACTGTTTCAATAAAGCATGATGTGGCAAAGGAAAGCTAATTCAGAGGAGGAGGAAGAAGAAGAAATCAATGTTGAAAATGCAAGAAATAAATTTTATTCATAGCATACGTTCAAGTTAAATGTTATCACACTCTGAAGAAGCCCAAAGAAGAGGTTTTAGTAAAGGAACTTTTTGTTTTGCTTACCACTTAAAACACAGCAGTTACAAGGTCCTCTTTGATGTTGGAACACTGAATGGTTAAGTAAACTTCCTCAGGTTGCTCAGTGTGACAGAATCCAACCCAGACAACGGGAAGAGCTTTCTAGCAGTTCACAGCATAATCCTCTTAATTAATATATTTTATTTATCCCACCTTGTACAAGATGTAGTGAATTACAGATTAATAATGGTTATCACTTTGGGGTACCAGGATCCTTACTGAATTCTCCTAATGCAGTATCATGTATATGACTGACATCTGTTACAACTGAACTCTTTATCTAAACACAACAATTAAATAGGCTGGCTACAGCTGAAAAGAGCAACTGATTTTATAGATCAACCAATACAAGCAAAAACATATAACTAAATATCAATTGTAATGACTATTTGAAGATTAAAGGCACTAAACCGATGCCCCTGATATACATTACAGAAGCAAAACTGTACAAATGTATCAACTATTTTCAAACAGTAGGGAAGTAGAAATCCTGTATGAATTTGCTGATGACAGCTTTTGGCTTACATGTAAAAAGCTACATGAGAAGTAAAGTTAAAACTTTTTTAAGCAGATAAAAAATACTTTTTCTCTCACACTGATACTGATGAACATAGCCGAGAATGGCACAGCATAGGTCACTTTCTTTGGGCCTTAAACAAGTAAGTTATTATAAACATGGGCACTGAAACTTGGGCAGATCAGAATAAAATGGTGCTTAAGAGAACAAATTAAAACATGCCCTGCTCTGACAGCTCCTATATCATATTCTTGCTCAATTCTCCCTGAACTTTGCAGACTGGGGCTAGATGTTATGGAATACATTTGTCCAAGGATTTATCTTCCTTTTTTAATGAGACATAATGTGAGTTGGCCACTACTAGCTTCGTATACAGAGCATAAAAATAAAAAAAAAAAAAAAGAATAATCTCCACTTTTTCTCCATTTCTGAGCCTTTCACCTGAGTTCCAGGGACACTGACTGAAAGGATAATCCCATCCAGTATAATTGACTAGTTTCAAGTTAATAATGACCTGCATGCATTTACAAAATGGTACATCCATTATTGCTTTTCATAATGTTAGGGAAGATTAATGTAAGTACAGTAACCACCTGACATATAACAGTTCTGTTCTCCCTTTACATACAGATGTCATGTTCTTTGAAGAAGGATGTCACTGAGCACATACTATTGCTAATAATCTTTCAGCAAGAACTGCATTAACTGTCCTAAAGCATAGGGTGGAAATTTACACAACAGCTGGAAGAAAAGAGGGAGCTGTTATTATAACAGACAAAATGCATTGCATTAGGCTGTTGCTACAAAATTTACAAAACAGTGAAACATGCGTGACCTAGTGCATGATGCTGCTGTTTAATGCAATACAGAGTCTGATGTGATAAAAAGATATCTGAGATGAGATACAATAGTTACATCTAGAACTACAATGGAGTCTAATAACTAAATGTCCTTCCAGCATTAATAAAAATCTATTGTATGTCTCTAAGGTTTATAAATATCCTTTTAGTTTACTTCATATTCCCCTTTATGATCCAGAAAGTTAATGCTCAGGGAAGGCTTACAACAATCACAAATATATATAGATTTAGTTGCTTCCTTGGATATTTCATGCAAATGAAGAAGTGAACAAGCTTACTTTAGCATTAACAAAGCTATACCAATTATAAAAAAATAGGAAGAATTGCCCTTTGAGATAGTTACAAATTGGCAATATACATATAAAAAACAGAGATGCCCTATTGAATGAGCCATGTAAAACTGCTGATCCATATCACTGTAGTTTGAAATAAGCAGAAAATTTAAAAATCTGCAGACAGTGCAGTTCATACCTCTCAAGTGTACCTCATTTTGAGGAATGTTCCTCATTTGGGGTCTTAAAAAGTTCATGTTCCTCGAAGTTCCACATTGAAAGGATCTGTCACACATTTGATGGTAGCAGTATTTTAACTGATATCAATGGTAAATAGAACTAAATCATATTATTTCATTAAAAGACCTATTCTATAAGTACAAAAAACTGATTTTAGCCATCCTGTGAGCTTCCTAGTTGACGTTGTTAGTAAGCTATCAGTAAGTGTTCCACATTTTGCCCATATGTTCCACATTATGAGAGGCAGTGTTCCTCATTTTGGAGATGGAAGGTTGAGAGATATGGTGCAGTCTGTGGATAGTATTCATAGTCATTGTGCTTATGCATAACGAAAATGTGTGCAGCCCAGCTTTGGCATGATTCATTGATGGTGACTGTGCTTAGGTGCAGCCAGATAAGCCAGCATGCAAACAATTTATACAAATGTGACTGTACTGACATGTAAATGAATAATTATTAAAATTTCTATGACAATCTTTTGTAAAGTTGCTGTTTTCCTCCATGTTTCTGATTATAAAGCATATGCAAATGGTGTTTCAACACAGTGCACGTTATGCTTTATAAAAGGTGAAGTCATGCCTTATATATCCACTTTACAATTGGTAAAGATACTTGCTGTAGCTGACAGCCTGGCTATTTCCTGGTATTTCCTAATATGAACTGTTTGCCTTAGTTCTACAAAAACCACAGGCCCTTAGTGTCACTCACCAGCCAAGAATGTGCTGATATAAGCCAAGAGTGAGCAACGATATAGTAAGGGCTTTTGTGAGTTTATATTGTACACAGATGAGAACTGGGGGTTTGTGTGGTTGTCATACACCAGGGTGTGTATATACATGCTACAGGGACCATCCAGTGACAAACTGAGGACTCACTGGGAATTTCATAGGGCTACTGTCTCAAGGATGCTTCAGCATTTCCTCAACACACACTTGACATGTGTGGATCAGTATATCAATCTACCATTGTCACTTCAGAACTGAGCAATAACCATGAGTGCATTCTGTGAAGTGGCACAATTTCCTGAGGTGCTTGCTGCAAAAGATTGTACCATTTTACTATCTGGACAATAAAGATGTGGTAACAGAACAGGAAGAGCTACCATTCCTTCATCTGCCAAGTAGTGTGTAAAGCATGTTAGGTGCATCGCCAGCATGTCAGCCCAGCATCCTAGCAGTGCACATGATTCCCATATCTGGCATACAAACTCTTTTTACCACATTGCCCTGCATGGTAGGATACCTTGTGGTCACCCAGTTGGTAAGTGTGAAGTTTTCCTTTTCATAGTAATCTCTAATGGCATAGTTTGAACAATGAATTGTTTAGGACTAAACCCCCTTTTTCTTCTTTTCCAGGTAATGTAGTATACCCATATGTACCATGAGTAATAAAACCAGTCCATAGCCCTAGGGGAGCTGCTGAATAATGCTTCAACACCAGTCTGCTCTAGACATGCACTGTCACTCTGCCCCAGCAACAGTCAGTCACTGAGAGAGTTTTAGCATGCTGAAATGCCATTTCAGTTCCCTGGATGAGTCTGGAGGTTCCAGTCAGTATTACCCTGCTATGGCATGCAGGATGTTTACTGCATGTTGCATTCTGCACAATATGATCATGAGTCAGTCTGGAGCTCAAATGACTCATGATGGCAGTGTAGCTCCTACTATTGTTCCTCCCACCATTACCAATAGTGATGGTGGCCAGAAGGGGCAGTAGCAAGCGATCCCATGTGGCAGGCTCATATGGTGTAAAAGAGCCATGATATTAACTAGTCTTACCCTTAGGAAACAAAACATTGCTAGTACTTGATATCTGTAGTGTTATCTGTTGGCTATGCTGGGTGGGGCATAACCTATTATCATTGTACATCAGACATTGCCATTCATCATCATCATCTTTCAGCTTTTCCCATTAGGGGTCGCCACAGCGTATCATCTCTTTCCATTTCTTCCTATCCTCTGCATCTTGTTCTGTCACACCAACCGCCTGTATGTCCTCTCTCACCATGTCCATAAACCTTATCCTAGGCCTTCCTCTTTTCCTCTTACCTGGCAGCTCCATCCTTAGCATCTTTTTCCCAATATACCCATCATCCCTCCTCAGCACATGTCCAAACCAATGCAATCTTGTCTCTCTTGCTTTGTCTCCAAACTGTCCAACATGAGCTGACCCTCTAATATACTGATTCCTAATCCTATCCATCCTAGTCACACCGAGTGCAAATCTTAACATCTTTAATTCTGCCACATCAAGCTCTGACTCCTGCCTTTTTGTCAATGCCACTATCTCCAACCCATATAACATAGCTGGTCTCACTACTGTCTTGTAGACCTTCCCTTTCACTCTTACTGGTACCCGTCTGTCACAAATCACTCCTGACACTCTTCTCCACCCATTCCACCCTGCCTGTACTCTCTTCTTCACCTCTCTTCTACATTCACCATTACTCTGAACTGTTGATCCCAAGTACTTAAACTCGTCCACCTTTACCAACTCTACTCCCTGCATCCTCACCATTCCTCTACCCTCCCTCTCATTTGCACACATATATTCTGTCTTAGCCCTGCTGACCTTCATTCCTCTGCTCTCTAGAGCATATGTCCACCTCTCCAGAGTCTCCTCAACCTGATTCCTACTCTCACTACAGATCACAATGTCATCTGTAAACATCATAGTCCACTGGGCCTCCTGTCTGATCTCATCTGTCAACCTGTCCAACACCACTGCAAATAAGAAAGGACTCAGAGCTGATCCTTGATGTAATCCCACCTCCACCTTAAACGGCTCTGTCACTCACACTGCAGTCCTCACCACTGTCACACTACCCTCATACATATCCTGTACCACTCTTACATACTTCTCTGCCACTCCCGACTTCCTCATACAATACCACAACTCTTCCCTAGGCACCCTGTCATATGCTTTCTCCAAGTCTACAAAGACACAATGCAACTCCTTCTGACCTTCTCTGTATTTCTCCAATAACACTCTCAGAGCAAACATTGCATCTGTAGTGCTCTTTCCTGGCATGAAACCATACTGCTGATCACTAATCATCACCTGCCTTCTTAAACTAGCTTCTACTACTCTCTCCCATAACTTCAAGCTGTGACTGATCAATTTTATCCCTCTGTAGTTACTGCAGCTCTGCACATCACCCTTATTCTTAAAGATAGGTACCAAATCACTTTTTCTCCACTCCTCAGGCATCCTCTGACTTTCCAAAATTTCATTAAACAATCTAGTTAAAAATTCCACTGCCATTTCTCCTAAGCACATCCATGCTTCCATTGGGATGTCATCTGGGCCAACAGCCTTTACATTATTCATCCTCTTCATTGCTGTCCTTACTTCCTCCTTGATAATCTGTTTCACTTCCTGATTCGCTGTCCCCACATCATCCAACCTTCTCTCGCTCTCATTCTCTTCATTCATCAGCCTCTCAAAATACTCTTTCCATTTACTCAACATACTCTCCTCTCTTGTGAGTACGTTTCCCTCACTGTCCTTTATCACCCTTACCTGCTGCACATCTTTCCCAGCTCTGTCCGCCTGTCTAGCCAATCGGTACAGGTCCTTTTCTCCCTCTTTAGTGTTCAATCTCTCATACAACTCTCCATACGCCTTATCATTCATATTTAAAGAAATATATATTTTTTTACCCATAGAACTATTTGTTTGCATTATTTGTTTTATTTAGTCGTAGCATACATCCACTCTGATGCTTGTCAGTTGCAAGCTGTGCAGTTAATGGTGAAGTCATAAAAACAAAATCTAGGATGTCACTTGATTAGAGGTGCATGATTAAGCTCATATGGGTTTTTGCAGAAGTAGCTTTCAGGACTAGCAGTGAAGAAGCAGCTCTGTTCATTATCTGGCACCTCTTCAGGGGGACTGCAATTAGTAACTGAAAAGTATGTCTGCTGCAGCATGGACAGGTGCGGTTTTCCACTTGAAATTATGATAAGCTCACTGTTATCTAAAAGGAAACAGACTGGATTTCTTGCACGTTCTGCTGCCTCTTTGCTGTTTTTCAACTATAACAACAATGAAATTCATGTTTCTGCAAAGGGACTATCAGATGAGTACTTGTGCTTTACTATACTAAAGACTAATGTCAACATCACTTATAAGGTTCTATACTTGTACTGTCAGCTATTGTCATGTAGTACATTATCTTATTAGACTCCACACCAGATTCCTCAGATCAGTCATAAGCACAAATCCTTGTGTCTTCACAAGTATTACTACTTACCATTTCTGCAGTGCTGAGGTCAAGTAGCGACATTTCTGCAGTGGCAGGATTTGTCATAGTAACACACCACAGGCCTACTCCTACATCCCCTGTTGCACTGTTAAATAACAGTTTGCACAACTACATCAAAATGACCCCCTCTTTTTTTCTCTTACATTTGTACAATATAATCAATGTTTCCCAGACATGGTGAATAGTTTCGCATTGATATATAAACATGAAAAGTGAATGTTGTGCAAATATTATTTGTTGTCTGCTGTGTCACTTACAGATCGAAGGTGTTGTGCACAATGTTCTCTAAAGACAGTGGGGTGATGATCCCAGTGATTATTAACTAGTGCTGTCATGTGAGTTTGATGCTGAGTTACAACAATGACTTGATCTGCTGGATGCAAGTGAACTGCTAGACATTGATTGACACTACTGCATGACCAAGTCCTTAACTGTGAGAGTCCATGTGTTGTACAAGGCTGACAAGGCCTGCCTGCCCTCCTTTGGATTATGTCATCTGTTCTCTTTGCAGCGCTTTTTGAGACTCATATGTGGCATGGCCTACTCTGCCTTTATGTGTGCAGACAGATCCCCATCCATGTGCAGCCATGCGTCTTATGTGACTCTGATAAGTCTTTGCTCGTGTGCACTTAGATTTGGACATACATGCTGTGTGTGCCACCATACTACTTTTGAGGATCATCATGGAAACACCCTTGCCTCTTGCTTCCACCATTTCAATGCACTGATGAAATTTCTCACTTATGCCTTGCAATACTCTAGTTCTACCTGATTCTCTGTGGCAGTGGCCTGTGCCTCAACCATGTCTCAACAGATCTGCTGCTGAGCAGCCAAGGCCTTCCATGTCACAGGAGCCATCTGTGAGATATGTCTTCACCCTGTACCCCTTTGCACAAACAACACAGTAGGTACTGCTAACTCTGAAATGGTAGAGACTTCCTCAAGTTGTTCAGGTTATTTACAAAAGATGTGTGTTGACCTATGAAATCCCCCCTTCCCCAGTTGTTGTAATGTTATGTCTTCATTTTGCAGATTGTATGAAGCCATGTCACTGGCTACAGAGTTATTAACCTGCTCTTTTGTTGGGAGCTCTGCCAATATACTTTGCAACTCTAGTCCACTGTTCTCAGGCTGTCTTATGAATATCCAAAAGCACACAACAGTCCAGAATTATGAAAAGGCACCACAGTGAAAAATAAGAACTCTCTTTAATGACAAGCAAGTTAACCACTTTCGCCCAGGAATCTCCCAGGCTTCCTCAGAACAATACAATGACAAAATACACATTGCTTTTATACCCATACCAACAGTGCGTTGGCTTCCTTTTTGTGAGATATGTTATATAAATGTTCATAGACCAATTTTCTAATAGTTCTCTCAGTCTTTCCTATATAAAATCTAGGGCATGCCTCACATATAACCAGATATAGTACACCCCTGCTGTTACAGTAGCACTGACCTCTGGGTCTCAAGAACACACGTCTCACTTTAAAAAAATCTCCTCCTTGTCAACCATACAACTATATTGGTTGCAAAAAACACATTTGTTAGTTCCAAATTTCTCTGTGTTTCCCACTTTACTTGTTTTCATTAACATATCTTTCAATATCTCCTTCAGAGTCATTTCCCTTTTCCTAATAAACATGGGGTTCTCTGAAATAGTTTTCTTAATGTCCAGGTTCACTGTTAAAACACACCAGTAATTTTTGATAATGTTTTTATATGACGTATCGCACAAAAGAAAAACAATGCACTGTACAGACACCATAAAGTTTGTAGTAACAGCAAATATGCATTTAGTGCTTTAGAACAAGTAGGACTTGACCCGGGGGTTGGACATTGGGAAGTCGGAATTGAATATAAAGAGTTGTTCTTGCAAATTAAGCTGGATGCAGCTAAAACCCTAGGTTTAAATGAAAAGATAAGTATTAATAGTGTTCTCAAAATGTTTGTTTGTCTGGTGAATCAGGCACCAGCTGAATAAAATGTTATGGGTTATATGTACACAAGTATTCTGAGCAGTGTACTTCAGCATAAAGTATTGCTATCAGATACAAACTAACCTTCCACACTGCATGACTCTGGCTGCTGCATTGGGCTGAAGGTACTGGTGGTGATACCACCTCTGATGATGTCTGCGGCATTGTCATCAGCAAATCAGCATCATAGTCACCATAAATCTACTTAAATTCCAGCAAACATAGTGGTTTCATAGTAATTTTTGGCTACTCCCTCTCTTACTAATTCCTTTTAATTTGTTTGCCCATTTTCTGCACTGCAGCATGAAGGGCTCAGCTCAGTTCAGTCTGTTGGCATAAACTACAATGAAATTAAAAAGCTGGTATGAAAATGAGGCTCAGCAAAGCTGAAACCTATGAACTGCACAATTACACAAGTGTTTATCCCTTTAAAAAAAAATCATAAAATGACTTTGGCTTTTCAGGGGCAAACTGCAATGCAGACAGCTGAACATTGGAACATGTATGAAGTAGTAGCAGGTCTGAATCACAGTATACTGTGCTATATCCTTTGTACAGATATGTATTGCATTACCAGTAAATAGAACTTTATTCTGTCATACTAGTACTGTACCTAGTATACGTATTCATACATACATACATACACAAACACACATATATATATATATATATATATATATATATATATATATATATATATATATATATATGTGTGTGTGTGTGTGTGTGTGTGTGTCTGTGTTTACACACACACACACACACACACACACACACACTATATATATATATATATATATATATATATATATACACACATACACACACACACACACACACACACACACACACACACACACATATACACATATTTCTTTAGTTTCAAGTCATTGCAAATGCAGAACATAAAAATACAAATTGAATAAATAATGCTTTTTAAAGCATACTTACACTAGAAACCTTCACAGTAACACAAGTGTTGTAGTTAAAAAGAAATTGATGAAGTACATATGTGCATACAAATACCCCAAATCCAGGCCCCCATAAGTGATGGCAATGAAATACAAAGGTATTATTCTGCAAAATATTTTCCATTTACATAACTAAGAAACAATGGCTCTGAAATGAAATGGTGGAAGTCCATATACCCCTATATAAGTTGGGTATGGTCATGTCACACTGATCAGATACAGAGGCCAAGATCATTGTCTACCTAATGTATCAGTCACATCTGCAAAAATGAAGCATACTGCTCAAGGCTTGGGAAAAAGACTTAAATTTGGCAATGGAGATGGACCTCCTCTTCAAGACAAGGATCAACTACTCTGGTCAACAGAGCAGACACACTTTGTGCATTATTATAAATGATGGGTATATACCCCAGCACAGATATATACATTATTGCAGATGTAGAATACAAATAAATACACATTCAAAAAGTAATGATTTTTAAAGCATTCTGACAAAAACGATACCACGCTTAATAAAATTCGGGTTCATTTCCACTGCTTAGCTAAAGCCAAAAATCAGCTATTACTGTAAAATTTGTGTATAAGTGGATATTTTAGTAATTTTTCTTGGTCACATCCAGAAAATGTACTACATGCACAAACTGTTTGACCAGAGCTAGCCACCACACCCAATACAGAGTGGGGGTAGGAGACAAAGCAGTAAGTGTATGAACTGCATGCTATACATTTTTGTGATTCATTTACCACATGCTTACTTCATTTTAGGGTTATCTAATAATTGCATGCCATACAAGTAGTGCAAGTATATTATTCACAAAAGGACAGATAAAATGCAGATTAGACTGCTCAGTTTTAACTAAAACTAGAAACCTCTGTTTAAAGGTATCTTTCCTGTGGGAAATTTACTAAATGGAAACTTTACCATGAAAATAAATAAAGCCATAGGTAACCCAGCCAACAACCCTCACCGCTTAGCAGACACTACAGTGCCTCTAAATGTATCAAGCGGGGATGCTAAGTACATCCAGTAACACTTTCTTGTTGATCTATAGCATTTAGTTAGGAATGAAAATGAAAAGTTGCGAGGAAATAACCAGAATAGTCATTAATGCTACGAATATGTATTAATCCAAAAAGGACTAGTACTGTATAGTTAAATTAGACGTCCATAATGTTAAATCTCCTGTGGAATTGATGATTCATCACTGGGACTAAGCAGAAATTCCTTAAGATTCCAAGAGCAGAATATGTTATTTTTTACACTTATTTCATTGAATTGCAGTTCTTTAAGTCTTATTATTGTGCTAAACAGTTAATCTACTACATTTTGCACTGCTATAAAGCTTTTTTTTTTACTTTTTCACAGCATTTATGTACGGTTTTGTACCATTTTAACTGTATTTTTCATTACTCTAATTGCATTTTACTGAATTACTTAACTGTAAACTGCTTTTTCATACTGACAGTTGTATTTTCTGTATGTGAGTGCTCTAGCCGTGCTTTTCTGTGCATTTGTGCTTTTTTGTGAGGTTTCTGTGTTCTAGTCAGGTATCATATAACTGATTTCTTTGCAGTTAAAAGCATTCTCCAGAGCCTCCTTGCTACTCTATCTGTTTAAAACTTTCATTTAGTGGCTATAGCTGGTAGCTGTAATAGTGTGCATTACTGTAACTGCATTTTTACTGAATTATTAAACTGTAAACTACTTGTTCATACTGATACTTGTATTTTCTGTTTGTGAGTCCTCTTTCTATGCATTTATTATGAGGTTTCTGTGTTGTACTCAGGTAATCTTGATAGAGGCCTGCTATTATCCAGACCAGGTAAGTTTCTTTCAGTTTCCTGTATTTTTGGCAGCTATCTTCTGCTGATAGTGTGTTGTTTTCATTATTATTGAGAGTAAAATGGTTTCCTGACCTTCTCTAGCACTGCCTATCCCATTTCTATTCTGATAAATAGATCTATAAATGAAGGAATTTTCCCTTCTCTCTAGAAGATATCTCACATCATCCCACTACACAAAGGGGGGGACTCTAATGACTTCTCAAACTTTTGCCCCATAGCACTTCTATCACCTCTAGCTAAAATTATGGAAAAATGTATCCATAAACAACTAGTTAACCACCTTCTCCATAACAACCTACTTGCTAACTGTCAGCATGGATTCAGACCTTCCCACAGTACTACCACTGCTTTACTCTCCTTTACCAACTCCATCAACTACAACCGCAACAACAATTGTCTATCATCTTCAGTCTTCATTGACTTATCTAAAGCTTTCGACATGGTCAATCATAAACTTCTTCTGCACATACTAAAATCTCTCTCACTTGATACCCCTTCCTTAACTTGGTTTACATCTTATCTAGAAAACCGTCAGCAGGCAGTACTCTGGAAAAATTCACTATCTAATCTCCTTCCTATCTCTTTAGGTGTACCTCAAGGCTCTATCCTAGGCCCCCTTCTATTTTCTGTCTTTATTAATGACCTCCAATCAGTTATCCCTAACACTACCTGCATACAATATGCAGATGATTCTACTATAATCTGCAGTGCTACCTCTCAAACTGAACTCCAGTCACTTACCCAAAAAGCCTTTACCACTGTTGAACAATGGTTCTCAGACCATTGCCTTCTCCTCAACCCCAAGAAAACCAAACTATTACTGTTCTAACCTACCCATAAATCTACCCCACTTAACTTCACTCTCACTTCCACTGATAGCACTCTCATTTCTCCAGATTCAGCTACAAAATTACTAGGAATAACTGTTGACAATAATCTAAGCTTTGACTCTCACATCAACAACACAATAAAATTAGTTAACAAAAAAATTGGATCCCTTTACAGAATTAAACCCTTCCTTACACCTGAAGCAAGAACCAACTTAGCCAGATCTCATCTTATCTCTACTCTTCTATATGCTTCCCCCATTTACACTAATCTCTCCAAAAACAACCTCAGGAAACTTGCTACATCTTACTATAATATTGCTAGATTTGCTACAGGATCCCAGTTTAGAACTCACCACTGCCTGAACCTAAGACTACTAGGTTGGCTTGAACTTCCCAACAAACTAATACTTCAACAGCTCTTAATAGCACACAAAATTCTATATCAACCAACTAAAATACCAATACTCTCTAACCTCATTTCACCATACAATAATATGAAACACCTATGTTCTTCAAACAAACTACTGATTTATACTCCCAAACCAAATAACTCTGCAGGTGACTGCCTCTTTTCCAACTCTGTTGGAAAAATGTGGAACAAACTACCCTCTGATATCTCATCTTTGTCTGCACTACCACTTTTTAAAAGACAACTGAAAATGCATCTCAATAATCACTGGCTCTGCTCCTGTACCAACCCAGATTAACTTTCCTTCTTCCTCTCTCTCTTTTCTTCTACCATAATTACTTTCATTCTCTTCCCCCTATATCCTTGATAGCTATCCCCTTTACATAACATCTATGTAGATAAATGTTATCTCATATATACTGTATGACCATTGTATAAAAAAAAAACTAAAAAAACTTTTATTTCATTTTTAAGACATTTTATTATTTCTCTTTTGTTTTTGCTCCTATCATATTTGTATATTACATATATTAACTAACTCTGTTTTTGCCTATTGTATTGTATTCCCTATTGCTGTTTAAACTTGTAATAACCATTGGAGCTTTTCTCCCCGGGCCTCTACTGAAAATGGACATATATCCAGTTGGACTAGCCTGATCAACAAATGTAAAATAAAATAAAATAAAATAAATAAATAGATAATAAATAAATTTCTGAGCACTCTATGCCACACGGGTTTTTGAAGATGTTCAGTAAACAGGAAACCAGTCTACATGACAAACATTGAAGTAGCACAAATAATTTTAAGAGAAGGACCCGCATAGTACATTTCCTTTTTTCAGACACAAAAATAAAAGACCAGACTTGATGAATTGATGATACCTTGCAGGTATTTTGGCATTTTTATCCTATTTTTTCAGAGACATCATGACAAAATATGATAACGTAACAACCATTGCTTAAATATCATCTAAATATAATCGAGAAAAGATCAGATAATAAAAGACTCGATCAACTTTCACAAAATTGAATTAAAAACAACAATGATTAAAAGAACTGGTTTGTTAAAAAATAAATAATCATGAAATTATTTTAATGCCAGCAACATTAAAATACACTTTATGTTCAAACTTTCATTTACACTTGGCCATTTGTTGGCTTTTAGATTTAATTGCCAGTGTAACTATTTGGTTTCTAAGATGTTATGCAAGTCACCTCAACTACAGCCCAATTTTATTTTTTATTACCAAACAAATTGAAATTATTGCAGCACACAATATAATACTCTGTGCTTATACAAAGAATTATTGAAATTGTTGTGCCTAATGACATAAACTTGTTGCAGATTCTTTGGGACAGCTTACATAGACAGGACACAATTTACACATGCTGCTCAATATAGCATGTTTTCAGAACTTTATAAATGCAAACCAGAAACCAAGAGAATCTAGTCTGAATATTTTAATGCATAGAATGCTGAGGAATAAATAAGCCAGCACTGTTTGTGATTACCACATGGCACTTTACCCATTTTGTACTTACATAATGAATTTTAGAAAGTGTAGACAGTATCAATTTCGCAAGACAATCAAGCACTACAAACACATGATCTTATGGATATTTATTGGCAGTTCCCTCTAATCCAGTTAGTATTGCAGAGCTATTAAAAAAAAATGGTTCCCCTTCTGATGATTTTGTTCCCTTCCTTAAAGTACAACAATACTATGATAATTTGTTTTTAGGGAAAATCTACAGGAATAGAGGATACGTAGGGGTTATGGATGTTTAAATTTCTTAGTGGGGTATCCCAGGATGATATTCTGTTCCAGACATTACTGCTGTGTTTGATTGTAAAGGTCCTGAATTGATCAACATTTTAATGAGACATAATGACTCCTCCTCGGTTTTACTTAGAATGATATTCAGACTTCAAACAACAAAATTAAAATTTACATTGAGTATGTGTTATACATATCATAGTGCAAGCTTGTTTTGGAATGCGTTGCTAAAAAAATTGAAGAAAAAAAACTTCAGAAACTGAAGAGGAACCTTGAGGAAAATGCTAAAGTTATGATGTATTCTTTGCTTCTGAAAAATATAGGCAGTAATCCAATGATATATCTGTAGAATCGTATTGTGGACCCTGAGTCTGTACCCAGTAAGAAAGATTATGTGTCATCATGCCTACCTGTCCCCTTGAGAAGATCAAAGCGTTTGAAAGAAAAATGTTTTTTCAATTACATATTTAGATATAAGCAGAGCTATGGAAGAATAAGCAGTAAATGTATAATCTAATCCAAGATCAAAATAGGTGTTATATGTGAACAAAGAAAACAATGCATACAGAATGAGAGGGGAACCCAGTGGAACATGACCATAATGAATTATAGACATAATAATTTAAGTAAAAAGGATTTTATAAAGGAACAACTGGAGACTTCATCAAAAGATACAGCTTTTGTTCCTTCTAGATGTAGTTCCAGTGCTAAAAAAATAACAGAATTGAAGTTATTCAGTCATACTCTGAACCTATTTTGTAGTCTGTTGACAGACAATTGGTTAAAAAAACTGCTTTTAATCCTCCATTAGCAAACACCTTATAAAAGTTAAAGAAACTTTGGCAAACATTAAACACCCCAGAACATTTTTGGAACTTGAACTTTAAGCAGAGACTAACATTAAAAGACCTGAAAATTCATCATGAACTTAGATACTTGAAACCTGATAAGGGGAGAATGATATTGTCATTATGAAGGAAAGTGGCTATATTGACCCTCTGTTTTTTTTTTTTTTTTTTTTTTTTTTTTTTTTGCTAAATGATAGCAAAGCTTATTGAAATCAGTAAAATGATGTTCAATCAGCTTATAATAATGGATTTTTTTAAGGGTTTTAACAACCGTGTTGATGCTACCAATTTTTTGATTTTATGGAAGTTATTACTGGAAGAGTTTCATACATGTTAAATCCCCAAGGAGTTGATAAGACCCAGTGTTTAGACCACTAGTGGTAGATAATGAATCTATAACAGAATCCCATAGAAATGTGGTTGGATGCCAAGTTAAAATGCTTTAGAATGATATACCAGCTTATATTAAAAACTCATAGCAATTTTGAGAAATAAAATAGGGACCCTAATGTAGCTTTGAATAAATGAAACTTGATGTTGGCCACAGTAGATATTGAGGCTCATTATACGTTATTTCCTACTGAAGAAGGAAGAGAAATTGTCAGATTATTTTCAGTAAAATAAGTACCATAAATAAGCTTGAACTAAACACTGTTTGCTTTTGGAAAGCTGTTCATGAGAACAATCATTTTTTTTTATTTAAAACAAGATATTTCATAGAAGAGAGATGTTTTCATGGGTGCCGCCATGGCTCTTTCATAAGTCTTAGTTTTAGCTCCTCGGAAAAGATTTTTATATTGCTCCTCAGTTTTCAAAACATTTTATTTTACATTAAATTGACTGATGACCTATTTTTCATCTGGAAGTATTTGAAAGAGGATTGTGAGAAAATTATCTTGGGTTTGAATAACTGCTATGATTTTTTTTTTTTTAGGTTTACATCCAAAACTAATTACTAACTCATTAGATATTACTATGGTTTTGACAAAGCTAAACAAGTTGTTCCTCAGGGGTCTATATTAGAACATCGAATATTTAACAGTTTGAATCACTAAAGGTTGACCTTTAGTGATCAAACTGTTAAAACATCGAATGTTCAGAAAAAAAAAATAAAAACCAAAAAAAAAAGGTATAGGCAGGGGGGCAAGCCCCCCTGCACCCCACACCCCCACTATTTAAATATGAAACCAACAAAAAAGGCATCAAGCCTTATAACAAAATAAATCCATAAAAACCAGTAGAAGCATATGTATTTAGTTGCACATATTCACAAAAATAAACTAAATAAAAAATAAAAAATGAATTAATAAATATGTACATGAAATCTGCAAATAATAACAAAATTAAAACATATTTAAGAACCCTCTAAAATCTTTTTTATATGTACTAAATTGTATTAATAATTATAGTAAATACCAATAAAATCAATCACATCATAAAATTATAAAATTATAAAAAATAAACTGTATAAAAAATATATATTCATATATGAATGTATATACTAAATTTATAAAATGTATTAGATTTCTTATTCTTTGTATATGATCTAACTTTACATATATTATAAATTGTGTAATTTTTACAAACTAAAATTGGAACTTAAAACAGGGTTATCTTTTCAGTGCTAATTTCCTTTGCACACATTTTATAGAAGTTCCAATTTTATTTTGTTATAAGGCTTGATGAAAGTAGAGTTTTAGGTTCCAGCTTCATCAAGTCCTTTGTATTTTTAATTGATTTTTTAATTGATTCTTTAATGGATCATAATGACGTCATTTAATAACCATTGTGAAGTTATAAAAGGAAGGTTAATTGGTTTATGGAGTTGTCTGATGAAGGAAAGGTATTAACCTTTCCGTAATCGCTAACATATATAACATAATAAAATATTTTTGTTGTCTTGTAGCTACCAGTTTTCTCGCTGCCTTTTTTGTTGGTTTCAAGTTTAAAGTTTAGTTTGTTTGTGGTAATTCACACTATTTAAATATACCAACTCCGAGACCGCACTACTGAAGTTAATGGAAATCTCCCCTTACTGAGATTTTTATTTACTTGTTCGATGTTCTGCAGTTTCACTATTCTCGTGTTGACAATGTCAGATTCAACATTGTTGGCTTTCTAGAATTTAATATAGACCCGTTCTGCAGTGTATACAGGGAAAAATTGTAAATTCCTGTTTACAGTCTCAAAGTACCTAACCTATGTACCTGAAAAAGAGTGAAGTGAAAAGCCAATATATTCAATATATTATGCTTTCCAGATTAATTGTGCAGGATGTTATACGTGATAAAGAAATAAAATGTTTACTGAAACTTTTTAAGGAAAGATGTTACCCTTTGAACAAAGATCTATAATATTTTCAGAAGTACATGTATACTAACCATTTATTTATAAAATCTTTTCAAAATTGATTTACCTTATAACATGCAGTTTGCATTTAACAAATTGCGCAACTACCTCTGTACCTACTTGCAAAGTAAAGGGCTTAATGCAATGGGGAAAGTAATGCTCTTTTGAATTTTGTAATATTTCACACATAAGATTTTTATCAAAGTGATTTCAACAAATGCTTTTGTCATCACTTACTCTCTTGTTTTGTTATATAAAAACATATAATTGCATAGAATCGCAAAGTAATTTTACTGAATAATGATACAGCACAAGTGGCAGAATTAGCCTCTTCATTTGTTAATAAGTGTCCATAACCTTAAATGTTTACTTCAGAAAGCATAATTCAGTGGTATAGAAATATCCAGCATGTTGTACAGAAATGGTTGTGAAATATGTAAACTACAAACAGTGTATTTGTTTCAATATTCAACATGTTTTAAGGGAAAGCAATTCACAAAAGGTTATTTAGATTCATGGTCTGCATATGTATAGACATACTCCATGAAAGCATAATGCAGTTATTGTAGTGCATATCTTGTGACTGCTTTTCCATATGGGGAATTTCTATGTATAAAAAATCTGTGGGCCCACTTGTGCTATTAGGAATAAAAATCTGAATACTGCTTTGTGCAAGCAGTTACACTTTAATACTTTCAAAAAGATTGTTTCAATAACAGTTACAGACCAAATATCTTTAATTATTACTACTGTAGTTCATGTCCAGTGCAGAGTCATATTTGGAACTATAAGTGATTTCCTTTAATATTTGCTTGATACCTCCATTACTACTCATCATTGTCTGTGTCCTGATATACTTGGATATGAAATGTTAAAACCTTTTCTCCATATAAATCAGAAGAAAACTTCTAGCAAAATCAATCATAGTGGAATTTATTTTATTATAAAGATGCAGCATATAGACATTTTACATTTGCAATTCAAGTCATGTTTCTTAATTTTCAAACCAAGAAAAACAAAATAGCATATGCAATATGATGCACTCCTGCAGTTGTCTTTTTTTGGCTCTATTATTCTAGAACTTTCTCAGTACCTTACAGCAGCTGTGTTCTCATTTGTATTTTATATCCATACTGTTATGTTCTGTACCTCAATATCTGAGAGAAGACTGTGTAAAAGCTGATGGCCTAGAATGTTCTACCAATTACATTTATTTTTTTTCTCAAGAATTACATTGTTGAAAACACTATAATAATTGCTATATTAGGGATGTTAGCAGCATATTTTGCAAGATAAGTAGTTTTTGGTTATGAAACAGTAACTATATATACAGATGGTGATGCTACCATTGCATAAAGACTG
Organism: Protopterus annectens; assembly: GCF_019279795.1. NCBI lineage: Eukaryota > Metazoa > Chordata > Ceratodontiformes > Protopteridae > Protopterus > Protopterus annectens. Next base: position 630,479,720 of record NC_056748.1, on the reverse strand, counting down.
TGCGCTTAAAATTATACAGTTAAATAGCACCTTAAATAATGAATCTTATGTTGAACTGTTTATGGATTCCTGGTATCTGACAAAATTCTCAGAAGCCAACACGCACCTGTTTGAATACAAATGAATGGTTGCCAGACCAGTCAATGCACACATACATGTCACTGATGTCACTGAGAGACAAAGATACTTACAATGTAATTAAACAAAGGAATTCGGTATAGACAACCCCCAGCATGCAATAATGATGGTTAGAATTCCCACTTTCTTAATAAGTGAGATTTACACTTGGGCCATCATATGCTTCCCATACTCAACAATCATGGCGACAATGCTCCATCTCTAGGTTACTATGCATAACTACTCATTATTGATGTCTTCAGCATCTACCCTCCACAAATCGCACTCCTGTAGCATGTTTCACTGTTTAATGAAATGTTTACCTATTACCCGCCTTCTCCATACACACTTATACTTGTATATGTGAGACATAGTACTAATGCGTCTCATACTTGAGATACATTATCAACACCCTAATATATGATGCAACTTGCCCATTCATTGAGCAGTCATATGTACATGCATCATCACTGTTACATAGCTGGTTAGTGTTGCTGGTAGCTTCATACAGGCATGTTGCTCATAATGAACCGGTTTGTGACCTGTTAAAATGGCTTCACTATTTGTTCAACACCATAGTTCATAAAAGTTTCGAACAATTGTTTTCTGCTTAATCAATGTTAATGTATAGCAGAAGATTTTTTGCTTCAGTTTTTTATAGGCTCTGATGGACAAAAAGAGTGGTGGAACTAACACTATTTTTATCATAATACAAATTAAACGTGAATGATGTATTTTTTTATTCTCAGCTGACGTGTATAACAACCGTTAGAAAATATAGCCATTAAGCAGCACTTGGAAGTTTATATTTCTAAAGCTGAATATGGGAAATAACTGTAATAAAGAATACAAACAAAGAAAAGAAAAACAGAAAACAAAACCTTAAAACTCATTGTAATGAATTTCCATGGGTTTCCTCTCTTATGGTAAACATGCAAACATACAGACATACTCACACATTTCATTAAAAAAACATGAAATTTCACTACATTTTCTACCACTATTTACTTTGAAACATTTCCTGTCATTTTTATCTAAAATATTTACAATTTCAGTCCTAACTAATGCAGGCACAATATTAAAAGCTCCACAGTCTTGTTGCAGAGCTATTGTGTTTTAATATCTGCTCTAATTCTATTCCTTGTAGTCCTGTTTACCCTTCTGTTAGTTGACATGTGTGTGTTAATTCTGCATGTGTTAATAGTATTATACCAAGTGTGGCCCCTTCTTTCTACAATAAAGTGAATACAAATTCAGAATGAATGTCCATTCTACTTATGTCTTATTTTATACTTTTGTTTCTGAATTTTTTTAATTTTGTACTTCTTCTTTCGGCTTTTCCAGGTTAGGGGTCGCCACAGCGGATCACCTGTCCATTCATGATTGGCAGTGGTGTTTTACGGTGTTGAGTTGACAGCCTGGTGCCCAACCTTCCACAGAAGGCACACACATGCGCGCACTCATGCCTAGGGCCAATTTAGAGTGTCCAATCCACCTACAGCATGTCTTTGGGATGTGGGAGGAAACCAGAGCACCCAGAGGAAACCCACGCAACCACAGGGAGGACATGCAGACTCCGCACAGAAGGCACCCAGCCAAGGATCGAACCAGAAAACCTTTTGCTGTGAGGAATTATACATTTGCATGAGTGGTATTTATGACAAATAGGATTATATCCTTACAAACCTGTCCTGCCAAATTGAGTAGGAATCACTTTTTCTAGTAAACATACCTCCTAAGCTTTCATATGAGACTTAGTCATAAATCTTCTCCTACCAAGACAAAAAAGTCAGCTACCAGCTAGTCAGTTCTACACCTTACTACTGCAGCTTTTCCACCATCTCATCTATCATAAGTAACATAGGTACTCACACTACAATCTGGGCTCTATACTTTTGAGCATGGACCAGGTTCATCAGATTTGGGTTATTTTATTCCACTTAAGTTTCTGGTGATTCTATTTTTGATTTGACTGTTTATGTAAGAAACATGCAAGCGTTATATACCATTTCTAATACAATGCTATTTCTGGAGCTTGAAATAGGAAACGAGTTTTGAAGGAAAGCCACCTGGAGTAATGTGGCTCAGTCCAAAATCACTTCTCATTATGCTACTATGTACATAATCAGACTGGGTATTTGAAAGAAAAAACCTACGTAATATTTGGGAAATTCTGCATTAGTATTTAGTCTGACATTACTGTTATAAATCTTTAAAAGAAAATAACTATAAAATAAATTTTAATCATTATGAAACTCATATACACACTTATCCTAAGAAAGTAAATTAAAAAAAGCATGTGATGAATGTCTGTACCTCATAAACAGTTTAGATATTTTATTTATTAGCACCTTATATGTGCAACATCAGTGACCTAGGTACTAGCTTGACCAAATCTACTACATCATTTAGACACCCTAGCATTTGGCTTTATCAGTCCCTCAGCTTCCAAGACGAAATTCAGAATGTCACCTATTCCGGGGCCAAAAGATATCCCATTTCCTCTCGCAACCTCCTAGAGCAGCCTGAGGCCAAGGTGCCCTGCTTGCCCAACTAGAATAAGCTGACCTCTATTCACCAGTGACTTACACAAAAAAAAAGCACAACCACCTTACAGTCTCTTTCTAATAAGGTCTGCCATTTCATTACCATCTCCCTTCCACATGAACATCACTGCAACACCTTGGAAAATGCAAATAGGCTACCCATTCAGGGGAGAGCCAGCATTCTTCTTGGCTTCCTTCTCTTCATTCTTGTATGCCCAGACATGTCACCCCCTCAAGTTATGAGACAGATTTCATCCAACACACACTCAAAGCTAAGAACACAATCCATTAATGGCTCTGCTCTCATACTTCCACCTGATAAACTTCATTCTACAGACAAATGCTTCTGTGTTATTTTTTGTTAAACTATGGTAATCATTGCCACCAGCCCTACTAAAATTAGAGACTACAAATAACTCATACCTCACTTCAAACAATACTTCACTGAACAATAAAAGTACACATCAGAATTCAGTAATTCCCATTGTTGCACTGTTATATTCATCCAATTAAACATTGGCTGCTTAATCTTCTAACCTTTCCAACACATAAACTCATACTCAATGCTTCCCCATCAGCACAATTCATTCCCTGCTATATATCTAATATTTACTTCTCCTGATATTAGCTCTTCCTTTTCTTAACATGCAAACAACTTTATTCAGAAAAAAACATCAGCTTTTCTAACATACAAAAATAACAAATGCAAAAAATATGAAACATGACAGAATTAAGAAAGACAACAGATTATACACCCCCCCTTCTTTATAACCTACTCATACAATGAATGGATATACTCCGAAACTGGTTACCCTTAGGACACCCCTTATAAACTTAATTCTAGCTAAGCAGTCAATGAATGTAAATCAACAGTTCTTTTTTGTTAATCTGCTGCGTGGTGTTTCCAAATCTTAAAGACAAGTGCAAGTGCTGCTGTGACCATCTCCCTACATGCAGTATAAATGAATGACAGTCTATCTGATTGCACTTGCAAACACACCTAATAGCCAAAAGGCAATGTCAGACAAATCTGATATAAACAACACCCAGCTCAAGTAACAGGATGGTAAACTGAAAACCAAAATGATTGTATGGCTTAGCACTCCCAGATCATATGGAAATAACATGAATTAGAAGCTTTATAATTCCAACAATTACATGAAGCTACTAAGCAGCTTCTCCAAAGTATTTCATAATTAATGCTGCCTCTGGATTAACTTAAACTTTGTAAAATATGAATAATGAGGGTGTGTAATATCCTTACAAAAGCACTGCACCACTTTTATTATCAAAATCGACTCTCAAGCCAGTCTTCCCACTCACTAACCATCCCTAATTGTTTAACTTTAGCATTTTCCTATTATTAGCTCTTCTATTGCAGTTCTTATTAATTTATAGTATCTAAACTATTCACTTCTAAAATACCCCCACATATGTATAGACTATGTCCGTTGTTTTGGCTGGACCACACTTACCTTAACTATAGCACCTGCATTATGTATTGCATTCTCCTGATCCCACTTATTTTTAAAATACAGTACTTGTAAATGCTAGGTATAGATTTTTTTATATCTGCATTATATCACTATACTGTACAATTTAGATACACAATTCTTTACTGGTGCCGCTATTTATGTAACCCAAGCAGAGACATCAAATGGTCATATTTGAAAACTGCTCTATCGGGCTCCAATCACGTAGTCGAACATTTACAATTTTGAACAACATATGGTCGAGACCATATGTTCGAATTTGTAACTGTTTGAGCATGTGAATGGAAATCTCCATAAGCGGAGGTTTCCATTCACTTCAAAGTGGTGCGATCTCGGAGTTGGGATATTTAAGTAGCAGGGGGTGTGGAGAGTGCAGGGGGGCTTGCCCCCTGTATACAACAATTTTTATATTTGTCCATTGTGTTTTTATTTTTTTATAGCTAGTTGAAGTTCCGTAATTTCGGACTTGTGTGTTCAAACATATGTCAGTTGAAGTTACAGCACTTCGACTCTGTGATATAGACCCGCTCTACTCCTCTAAACAAGATTAAATTTGTTTACCACTATGTATATGAGTAACCTCTCCATAATATTAAAACCTCTGGTCAACCTATGTCATTTCCATTAATACACTGAAATGGAAAACATGCAAAAATGCACAAAAATGAATAAAGTATACTACTGTCTTATGAAAAGAACTACACATAGACAAATCAGATATCTAAAATGAAATATACCAAAATAATACAAATAAAATAAATAAAATAAAACACTGGAAATATCTGAGTGGAAACTGGAGTTGCCTGCAAAACAGGCAGAAAACTTTAGGATACAACTAAGAAACGTTATTTTTTTTCAAAACACAACCATCCACTAAGCTAATTAGAGTTAAACAATATCTATAGTATTAAAACATTGCCACTATAGCATGAAAAAACAGAAATTTAAACTTTACATAAATAATATACAGAGAACCATGCATGTGATAACTTCTTCATAACAAATTACACAACCTGTGTCAAGCCTTTTTACACAACAAATTAAATAATTAGCGTGCCTGACAGAAATTATTAGGAAATGATAAGTTCAACTTAAAAAAGTAGAGAAAATTGAGAAATTGATCATGTGGAACTCTGTAATGTACTTTATAATATATACTATATAAAAAAATTATATTGTACTATAGTATATACACTCATATAAAAAACAAAATATATATATGTGTGTGTGTGTGTGTGTGTGTGTGTGTGTGTGTGTGTGTGTATGTATATACACATATACATACAGTGGCACAGTGCTGCAGTGGTTAACATTGTCGCCTCACAGCAAGAGGTTCTCTGGTTAAATTCTCCACTGGGGTGCCTTCTGCGAAGAGTCTATATGTCCCCCCTGCATTCACATGGGTTTCCTTTGGGTGCTCCAGTTTCATCCCACATTCCAAAGACATGCATCTGAGCTCTTTCTCCCCAGGCCTGTGCTGAAAATGGGCTCTGTCTCAGTTGGACTTTCCTGGTAAACAAATGTTAAATAGATAAATATATACACAAATACAGACATACAAGCTATCTGCCGTACCTTTTTCCTATTTTTTCACATCAAAAGTTCATACATGTCCTCCCCCCTGCACCACCTTAGTAATGAGTGCTAACCCTGCCCTTAACCCTACCCTGAATCTAAATTAAAAAAAAAACTTTAAATAGTACTACCACTACACAAGCCAGCTCAGACAGTCACCATGCTCATGCATGCCCCCCCCCCCACACACACACACACTTATACACTTAGTCTGTCCCTTTAACTAACCCAAACACTAACCTAAACATTCAATCATGCACACATTTTTGAACAAATGTTTTTAATTGATGTTTTAATCTACAATTGGTTAATTGGTTTGATTAGGAATTGTATGTATTTAGACTGGCTGAATTTTTTAAGATTTTGTATACTGAGAAGTCTTTTGATGATAGCGGCTAACAAATTGTGTGGGATGCTAGTACAGTGCAATTTGTTCTACCCTGCTGGTTTTAGCTTATATGAGGGTTTTGTTGTTGGGATATACTATTATCTCATCATGACAAAGGAAAACATCAATCTTTCCTCAACTACTTATTTTAAACTTTACCTTTTTCCTATTAAGCCAGTACTGGGTAAATGTCAATTATTTTTTCTACCTAAATGTTCACCATAGAATGAGCCCTGGGGCAATTTTTGTAGAATGAGAAACCCTTTTTTCCGAGGAACAGGGTTGCTCAGTCCAGAATTAATTTATTGTAAGCTCATCTTAATAAAGGAATTGAGAAAATGGCAGAATCAATAATCTCAGAAGAAATACTTATTTGCTGAGCGTTCATTTTTAGAACTCCTGCGGCAATTTTCTTTCAGTTTGTAGAAGTAGGGCAGGATGCCATGTAGCCTGCCTTCAGGAAAAAAAATATTTAAAAATGAAAAAAAGTACAGTTGTGTAAAATCTTACCACAACAATAGATGTCTTCCCTTCACTGTGGCATTATTCATCAAATTAAGGTATGCAGTATGTCACACGTATGCTCCTTGCATAGCGTAGGACATAAAGGTGACATCCAGACATACCATCCTCAGAACTGAGAGCCCCAGTAGAATGCCAGTCCAAGGAATATAGTGGTAATCGGTATATCCAGAAGAGAAATGGACCAGGTGCTGATGGAGGGAGTGAATACTGCAACAGTGAAGAGGAAAACATCTAGCATTATGTTAAGATTTTACACAATGGTATTATATTATTCCATTTCATTGTTGCAGAATTCATTAGAGCAGGGCGAGTATCAACGCTCAGGTAAAAAGAGAGTGAGGAGGAAGGACCAGCAGAGGTTTCTGGGAAGCCATGAAGGAAGGCCCTAGCAAAACCAGCTATAGAGCTGGAAATTGCACTCAACCTGTAGTGCTTACAAATAGAACCAGAAGTAGCAGAACTAAAGAACCAATTTGGTAGATAAATGCAGCAACAACAAAACCCAAAGGATTCACCATGGCAGAGTATGAGTAAAACTTTTAATAACCAGGATAAGCGCTTTTGAGTAATCCATCTCTTTTTCAAATCCAAGTATAAAATATAATAAAACATACAACCTGTTTAAAAAAAACACATTCAACCAATAAAATTGCAATACAGCACACATCTCCAAAAGGTCCAATCAATTCAATTTCCAAGGTCTACATCCTTTGAGAACAGGCTTTAGTGGCAGAACACTATTAAGCCCTGGCACTCTATCAGCCTGCAGATCTGCAATTCAGTTAACTTCAAACTGTTCTGTTTTGAGGGAAATATCACCCCCTCTTCTGGTCAAAGTACATAACTGCAGGACCATAAATTTAAAAGTTGTCCCAAATTTTTCTTAACATGCTGTGCCAGTGCGTTTTGTTCACCACCAGTCCTTATGTCTTTGCAATGCTGTAAAACGTTCTCCTTCAACATTCTATTGGTTTTGCCAACATAAAATGAGTCACAATCCTGACACTTTGCCAGATAAACCAAGTTCCTAGTAGTACAGTTGGCAAAATCTTTCAAAAAATACACTCGTCCAGTGACCAGATGTTGGAATTTATTAGACCTGTCTATAAAGGCGTGGCCTTTGCAATGCCCACATGAAAATGTTCCTATTCGTTGCACTCCCACATAAAACTGTCCAGAAGTGAATCCCACAGAGTTATCCTACTGAAAAATAGATTAGGGAAATTAGAAATATTTGGATGCAAACATAGTAAGTATAGATGACTGTTTGTTGTTAAGCAAAAATATAAAGGTGTCTGCCAAACATGTTTTAGCAATCTTCTATGGATTTGGTGAGGTACTAAGAGTTGGATTGAATGAAGAAGAACAGTATTAGTGTCTTTTGGTCATTGAAAAGGCAGAGCTCATATAGAGAGCATTAAGGAGCAGATGTCTGGGATATTTGTGAATAGTGATAGGCAATATATGGGATAACACATGCAATGAAAATTTAAAGGAATGCAGTAGACATAAACATAGAAAATATTTTAAAGTTCCCTACTTACCTGCTAAAGCCAGTGCTATCAAGGCCATGATCCTCCCATAATATATATTTTTTCTTCTTGATGCAGACGTTTCACTTAATTTCACTTATTCCAGCCTCTCATGATTGCACTTCATAAAGATCATAGTCATGTGGGAGAGAGTTATCTTGTAACAAAAATGTTTTATTGTTTAGATATAGATGGTGGGGTTACCGCATATCATTCCTTATGAATTAGCATTAACTATAGCACAGCTATTAATAATGCTCCAAAAATAAAAAATCTAGAATCAGCAGTTTTGATTGGGAAAGGCATTAGAATTACCAGTACAAACAGCTGCAATGTTATAGATCTACCCTGAGCATGTGTTAATGTTGAGTGATAAGCAATGTGGATTGGGTCTATCCAATATTCAGCAGTATAATCAAGAAATGAGTCACTTAATACCTTGCAATATACTTAACAAATGGTTACAATGTAGTATAGTGAGACTGGGGCAAATAACTGTTGTGGCTTCCTCTGCATCTTAAGATCTTTCCCTGAATGTGCAGGAGACTTTGTTTTACCTAACTATCATGGCTATATGTATGACCAGGATGAAGCAGTGGCAAAAGGTTAGATATGCAGTAGGGAAAGCAAAAATATAGTCCTGGAATAAATGGAATGGTATTAAGAAAGGCAGAGCAAGCTCTGTATACCAAGAGCTATGGGAAAATGGAATTTGCATTAGAGCATAATTTATCAAAAACAAAGATGGTTGCCGAGCAAAGGAACTCATATTTACAACAGGGAATGAGAGGAAGCATAGCAAGAGATACGTGGAGTCAGTTAATGGGCCAAGCATGGGACTAGCAAATGAATTTTAGCCATAGTCAGCATCTCACACCTCAGAGTTTACATTGAGATTGCAGAAAGAGTAATAGTCCTTGCAGGCAATGTGAGAAAACAGAACTTGGTTCTCTCTATACATTCTGGTATTGTAAGACGGCACAGAAACATGGTCAAAACACATTAGTGATATTAAACATGCATTTTGTCTTCTAAGGCCTTATGTGCTGGAAATTTTGTGTATTTGTAATTTGGGAAAGTAGGGATCAATATAAAGATAAAGATGTGAGGACGCCACATATCCTATCTACCGATACAAGGAATGTAATGGCAAGGGAATAAATACTTGGCTCTCAGTTTTATACACTAATACACATTCTGCACAAAGTGAATCCTACTTTCATAGATACATAGGTTCATAGGTGTTTACTAGGCATTTTTAAGCCTAGGCATGCATCCCAAATCTCTGACAAGTTCTGATACCCTTGATAAGTGTAAGCAGGGATTTGGGAGATGAACCATTTACAGATTACCTGTGCCCATTAGAGACATAGGTGCCAAACCAGGGATGAATTTCCAATTTCCCATCAAATTGTCCAAGTTTCACTTGAATTGGGTTAGGGAGGAACTCTGCTTCACATTGATGGGGAGCCTGCTCCATAGACGCATTAAAAATGGCAGTAATGCAAAGAGTTATTCATCACACTGGGAGAAAGTTGTTTTACTTCTTTGAATTTCTTGAAGAATTCTAAATGCTTTGCACAGACTATGTGTTCATGTACAACCTGTTAAGAATACCAAACAAAGTAAGGCCTGCACATTCTACATATGTCTACAGCATGTTGTTTCCTTTCATGTTCATGGTATGAAGTTACTCTACTGCTCCCCTTTGTTCTTTTCCGTATTAGCAAAATTGCAATCAAATTAGTCGATGAAAAATGTTTTCTTGACAAAGCACTTCAAAGATTTCGTTTCAGCATTCTTTTAAGTCTATGTCTTCTTTGTGTAGTGACTGCTGCCCTGTGTTAAAGTCGTTAGACTACACTAGGCAAAGTGACAGTGCCATGAACGTAATTGCTATTTCCTGACAATGTACAATATCAGTAACTCACACTTTAATTAATTGCTTCCTATAATTCATATTTCAAATTCACTAAAGGTCATGTTACACTCACAAAACTCTCATTATAAGTTTCAAAGCTTCAGGCATGATAAGTCATATTTTTTTTATTAAGTATCAATGTCATTTTAACTACTTAAATGCTAGAAGCATATAGCAAAGTGATATTGCTGCAATGCCACTAAATGCCAGTGTGATGGATCCTATAGGTAATGTATGTGAGACCTGTAACCTGATTATAGTATGTGAGGAATAGTAATTCACTTTGCCAAATAACATTTCCAAGGGACAGCCTTTAAAGAACAGTTGCTTACAGCAAAACATACAAACAGTAAAAAAAAAAAAAGTTATTAATCCATACTAATAATTTATGTGACCTTGGGAAACATATGTGAGTAATATTGTGACAGGCAAAGGCTATACGGTAAGTTAAGAATTAAAATATTAAATGCATTAATACAAAGCATTTATTTCTAAATTTGTGTTCTGATTATATAAAACAAGTTACTAATGTTAACATGTCAGTGCTTATGAACTAAAACTATATATTACATCAAAATACCTACATTTCATACTATTAGCAGTTACGGGTTTTTGCATTATCAGTCTTCTGGTTAACTGTTTTCCTGATCTGAGCCAAAGTTCATAGATTTGACAAAATTAATCTGTATCCTTGTCAGAAACGGAAATACATTCATTTATAAATTCATGGTGCACATAATAACTTCTGTGGTGACATTAAAAAAATAAGGTTGCTGAGTTTGACTGATCAACGCCTTTTTACAGTAACCTGCAAGGGTCTAACCTTTGGATATTTAAGATACTCTTAGACCTTATTATTTATATGACCTTATTGAGCTAATTAGCATAAAGAAACTGTTGTTAAAACATCAATAACATTTCTGTCTAAATGACTGATCAAAGGATTACATCTGTTCAGAATCCCCGAGGTACTTGCTGGTTGGCAAATATTTGCTTGTCTCAGGAAGCATTCAGATTAAAAGATGGGTGGAAACTTGGCTGTGTTTCCTAACAAGTAAAAGCACTTTTGTCAAGTTTAAAGGTAGAGTGGAAATGACAATGCTGTACTCAGCAAATGCTTTATGTCAGGTATTACTGATCCTTGTAGTTGGCCTTATTGTATTTCTTTTCTTGCTGTCTGGTCTACTGACTTCTGGCTGATGGACTGAATATGGCAGAGCTTCTGTGTAGTAACAATGTCATGAAATCGATTTCAGCTTTTACACTACAATATCTGCAAAAAAAAGCATACTTTAACACAAACATTTATAAATCTTTCAGAGAGCAAGCTAAAATTGGTCACAAAAATAAAATATAAAACACATTCTTAAAACCTGTGTTACAGGTGACTATTAATAATGATGTATTCTAATTATATTTTAACTATAATCAGTCATTTAATTTATATATAGTATGCATTGTACTGAAATCTGTGGGAGGCTAAATGTAAGATATTTAGTGATTATATATATATGTTAGTCATCCCTCTGCATTATAAAGCAAATGTCCACATTCATGATTACCAATATATTTTCAGTTTCATTAAATGCATAATAAGCCTTGAAGACGTAGATAGGGACCCTATTTAAACTGATAACCCAGTGGGAAGTATTGTGTTGCTATTATAACCTAACTACATCGTTTCCTGTTTTGCAACACTCATGGCTGTATCATCTCAGCCCAAGGAACAAAATAACTGCAGGTGGCAAAGAGACAGCATGTCCAACTCATGAAAACATCATCTTTGATGGATGTTAAAGACCACTTAGTCTGCTTATTTCCCATAGTTGTCAATAACCTTAAGGTCCTTCTTCATATTAAAAAATACCACTCAAAGGAATTATGGTACATTTGTTCAATGCTGTCTTGATTTCTGTTGGTGTTCCTAGCTCTACTAATTGCTAGGAAATGTGTTGTAATTGTCCAAAGCTGGTTCTTTGGAAAAAGAATCAACACATCTTCCTTAAGTTTTCTTTTGTGCTCATTTCTTCTTGTTCTCTTAAATATTTTATTTGAAAGATTGTAATCTTTTACACTTTGGATTTCCTAAAGACCTTTTTTTGTCTTCTGCACTTGCCTGCTGCCTATTTCTCCTCTCATTAAAACTGATTTGTCCCAAACCTATCAGACATGATCTTTTTACAGGTCTCACCTAGGGAGCTTTTAAAGGGATTATCCATTTTTCTATCTGCTCTCACCCACTATGAGGGGATCTACGTGATTCAGTAAACATGCAATGAAGAGGACTGCATGAATGCAGTTTAAGAAAGCCGAGTATATGCCCATGGTTTATTTTCTGTGTGCTGTACACCACTTGCTCCACTGAATATCAGCCATGTGACAGACTGGACCACTCCACTGAATATCAGCCATGTGACAGACTGGACCGCTCCACTGAGTATCAGCCATGTGACAGACTGGACCGATTCTATCTTCAAGTTAGGAGAGCCAGTATTGCCTCTTAACTTCTACACCACCATGCCAGGTCCTTAGTTACCCAAACTGCTAGACAAATCTGGATAATCAGGGAAGTGACAGGGATTTATGCCTCTGCATCAATGATTTGTTGTTTAAATATTTGTATGTGATTTTTCCTTTCCTTTCTGTTTTCAAAAATTTGTATATTAAAGTATTTTAACTCTCTCAGTTGCCATTTGAAGCACATGGATTAGCAGTAGTCTGACCTCATCTAAGTTGTTTCTGTCCATCTTTTTTTTTTTTTTTTTTTTTTTTTTTTTGTAAAATTAGGTATCTAGTACTGCACAGTAATCTCAATGAGGTTTTCTCACCTGTCAATAAATAAGTGCAACTTATACTTTTTCTTGTTATTTCTTTGAACAATCCTGGTCTCTTACAGTCATATATTTTATTTATTTGTTTGTTTGTTTGTTTATTTATTTATTTTTACCGGGATAGTCTGAGTGGACTGTTTGCCCATTTTCAGCAGAGGCCTGGGGAGGAAGGCCCCACAGATGGAAAAAAACAGTAGAGTTAAATACAAAACAAAATAATAATTTGTAGTTTACAAGTATAAGAAAGACAAACAGAATAGCAGTTGTCAAGTATGGTATATACAAAGTAAATTTCTTAAATAAAATAGGGTTACCTTCAAATATATATAGTCACACCCATCAATCAATAAAACTATTATACAATTAAATAATAAAATTACTCAATTAAATCACATTTTTCCAACAGCATTCTGTGTTTAAGCCTCTAGGTAATAAAGTGCCAAACTTTAAAATAAAAACAGTTTCATACTTTAAAAGTAGTTTTGTCACAACTGCAACATCAGACTCTAACTTTGCTATATGTTGTAAAATAGTTGCTTTTAAACTGTCAGTGCTACCATTATGAAATTCATAAAAATGTTGAGCCAAAGGGCTCTCCATTTTTTTATTTTTTATGTCCCTAAGATGTTCTAACAGCCTGACTTTAAACATTCTTTTAGTTTGCCCTATATAGAACTTATGGCATCCACATGTGATTGCATAAACCACCCTATTAGTTCTACAAGTGTATGAACCACTTGAATAAAATGGTAAATTATTAATATTAGAAAAAGTTCTATATACAAATGGGCAAGCCTGACATTTCCTACATGGGAAAGTACCTATACTAGATGGTTGAAGTGGTATTTTATTCTCTGGATTAAAAAATTTTGTTCGTACCACCATATCCTTAATATTCTTACCTCTTTTATAGGAAAAAATTAATTTTTTCATTTTTAAATTACTTAATTCATCATAATTCTCTAAAAACTCCCAAAAATGCAATATTTTATGTTTTATCATTTCACTACATACATTGTATGTGGACACTACAAACAAATTATTATCCACCTGACTTTCTCTATTGATTGTATAACTATTAATAATCTTTTTCTTATTGTACCCATCATATCTCATATTTATGATTTTTTCTATATCAGCATCCACTACTTTACGATCATAATTTCTGTTCAAAAACATCCTTTTAGTTGTTTGAATTTCCTTGTAAAACACTTCATCATTACGACATAACCTAGAAATTCTTAAAAATTCACCATATGGCAATGCTCTAATAATGTGTGCAGGATGACAGCTAGTTGCTTGTAAAAAATCATGTGGGTCCCCAAATTTCCTGTATAAACTTGTAATTATAGGCAAACCAACAGTACCTTGTAAATTAATACTAGAAAGTTTACTGACTGCCCATATTGTAACCCATCAAACTTAATTTTAAATCTATTGATTTGGATTTCTTGTACAAAATTCTGTATATCATCATATCCCCCCTCACACAAAAATATCAAATCATCTATGTATCTATAATACAACTTCACATGTTTCTTTACAAAATCATTCTTATAGATACATTCATTCTCTACCAAACCCATAAATATATTCGCATACATTGGGGCAAATGGTGCACCCATTGCTGTTCCTTGTTTTTGATAGAAAATTAGATTATCAAAATAAAAATAGTTATTTTCTAAGCAAAATTGTACAAGATCTAATATATAATGTGTGTGGGGTGAGTCTCCCATGCTGTTAAACACAGCTTCTAAGCCAAATTTATGTTGGATGTTCGTATAAAGACTCTTTACATCTAAAGTAATCCAAAACGTGTTCTCATTCCAAATAACTGATTTAATTTTTTCCAAAAAATCAAAAGAATCTTTGATGTAAGAGGGAAGACAGGCAGCTTCTTTCAATAATACTTTATGTAACACAACACCTAAGTTATGTAAAAAGTACTTCCTAGCAGGCACAATAGGTCTACCTGGTGGTTTATTAATATTTTTGTGTAGTTTGGGGAGACAATAAAAATAAGCACTACTGGTATCACTTAGGCAAAGTTTCTTCTTTACGTCATTCTCAGACCAGAAACCCAACCGTAAACCTCTTTGAATTAGATTCTCATATTTAATTTTTGCCTGTTCAATACTATCCTGATGAGCTATACAATATACTGTTTCATCTCCTAATAAATCCCAACACATTTCCAAATATTGTGTGTAATGCATAATCACAATCTTATTGCCTTCGTCCGAGGGCTTTATGACGAATTCTGCTTGTTTGGAAAAATTTCTCAATTCTTGCCATTCTATTTTAGACAAGTTATATGTGACTGAATTCCTATCAAAATGTTTTAATTCAAACTCTAATTCAAAATCTAGCATTGCGTGTAATTTTTTAATGCCATCATTGCAGCATGGAGGCATAAACGTACTTTCTGTTTTAATGCCTGTGGTATCTATATACCTCTGTTCAAAAAATTCACTGTCACAAGAAATAAAAGATTCTTCTATCTCTGAATCACTCTGTTCTAACACATTTTCATTAGAATTACTATCCATAACAAAGTTTTTAGATGTTAAAACATTGAAATAATACCATAAATGTAGCTTCCTGATGAAACTATATAATTCTATTTTACATTCATATATTTTAGGAAGTACTGTAGGTACAAATTTCAATCCATGATTTAAAACAGAAAGAAAATGTTCAGAAATATTACAGCCTGACAAATTAATCACATTTTTACTAAGTAGTTTGAAATTAGTACCATCTTGTTCTTTTATTGTCTCTCCACGGTCTTTGTGGACCATTCCTGTAATGCTCCTGCTCGCCAAAACCTCTTTTCCGTTGTTGACCAAAGTTTCCCGCATTCCGAAACTGTTCGGGAAAAAAATGGCGATTAGCTGGAGAAGGTAATTCCGGATACTCGCTAACCTCCCTTACGTGCATGAAATTGTCCATGTTCTGATTGGGTGTCATCACGCTCGAGGTACTATCACGTCTCTGGCCATTCTCAATGGGTTGATTCATTGTCTGAGCCGATGTGCGAGACCGCTGATTGGCTCGAAATAGGTACACATTGCCCTTTTCAAAATCTCTTAAGTCTCTCTGAATTTTGTACATTTTCTGATCAATAATTTTCTTTTCCAAACCATTAACTTTTTCTTGAATGTCTCTAAGACAGGAATCAAGTCTGTTCCTGTCTAATACAGTAACTAGACTATTACATACTACATTAATGTCTTTCTTTAGGTTCACTAACTTAATATTATCTCGTTCTATTTGAATTTTAATCCATTCTCTTGAGCATTGATGGGCTGCACATTCCCATCTCGTCTGAAAAGATTTATCCAGCTGACATGTTGAATCAAAAGGCTCAGACGGAAATTTAAGTGCCCTGAGCCCTCTAGGTATAATGTCTAGTTCGAGATATCTGGATAAACTGTTAATATTATAGTATGTAGCTGTTTCTTTACTCATTAAATTAGTCAGTTTAGAAATGGTAGATTTAACTTCAATAGGAACATCCATGGAACGCTTACCAATGTTCGCAAAAGGGTTGTTAGAACGTTTACTTCTTGTTTCAGCGAGGAAGCGTTCCCATGCTGGAATATCCCCAGTATTCTCAGTACCTGTTGTTCTCTCTACCCGGTCATAATTCCGGTCTGAATTAGTATTGAAGAACCCATCTAGTGTTCGCTGGGAACCACCTCCATTGTCTTCTCTAAAAATTCTTGGTACATTTATGGCTGGATCACTGGCCATGGATAGTAAACAGCAACAAAACAAACTAAAACTGGAAAAGTTGATTCAGCACGACACAGAAACACCAACCAGGATCCAAAACAGGTTTATTGTCTTCAAACTCTAGCGCCTCGGCCACAGTAAGCCTTCAAGGAGTAAAGTTTCAGTAACATAACACAATATATATAGTCACACCCATCAATCAATAAAATAAATAATAAAATTACTCAATTAAATCACATTTTTCCAACAGCATTCTGTGTTTAAGCCTCTAGGTAATAAAGTGCCAAACTTTAAAATAAAAACAGTTTCATACTTTAAAAGTAGTTTTGTCACAACTGCAACATCAGACTCTAACTTTGCTATCTGTTGTAAAATAGTTGCTTTTAAAGTGTCAGTGCTACCATTATGAAATTCATAAAAATGTTGAGCCAAAGGGCTCTCCATTTTTTATTTTTTATGTCCCTAAGATGTTCTAACAGCCTGACTTTAAACATTCTTTTAGTTTGCCCTATATAGAACTTATGGCATCCACATGTGATTGCATAAACCACCCTATTAGTTCTACAAGTGTATGAACCACTTGAATAAAATGGTAAATTATTAATATTAGAAAAAGTTCTATATACAAATGGGCAAGCCTGACAAGTAGATTTAAAATTAAGTTTGATGGGTTACAATATGGGCAGTCAGTAAACTTTCTAGATATTAATTTACAAGGTACTGTTGGTTTGCCTATAATTACAAGTTTATACAGGAAATTTGGGGACCCCCATGATTTTTTACAAGCAACTAGCTGTCATCCTGCACACATTATTAGAGCATTGCCATATGGTGAATTTTTAAGAATTTCTAGGTTATGTCGTAATGATGAAGTGTTTTACAAGGAAATTCAAACAACTAAAAGGATGTTTTTGAACAGAAATTATGATCGTAAAGTAGTGGATGCTGATATAGAAAAATCATAAATATGAGATATGATGGGTACAATAAGAAAAAGATTATTAATAGTTATACAATCAATAGAGAAAGTCAGGTGGATAATAATTTGTTTGTAGTGTCCACATACAATGTATGTAGTGAAATGATAAAACATAAAATATTGCATTTTTGGGAGTTTTTAGAGAATTATGATGAATTAAGTAATTTAAAAATGAAAAAATTAATTTTTTCCTATAAAAGAGGTAAAAATATTAAGGATATGGTGGTACGAACAAAATTTTTTAATCCAGGGAATAAAATACCACTTCAACCATCTAGTATAGGTACTTTCCCATGTAGGAAATGTCAGGCTTGCCCATTTGTATATAGAACTTTTTCTAATATTAATAATTTACCATTTTATTCAAGTGGTTCATACACTTGTAGAACTAATAGGGTGGTTTATGCAATCACATGTGGATGCCATAAGTTCTATATAGGGCAAACTAAAAGAATGTTTAAAGTCAGGCTGTTAGAACATCTTAGGGACATAAAAAATAAAAAAATGGAGAGCCCTTTGGCTCAACATTTTTATGAATTTCATAATGGTAGCACTGACACTTTAAAAGCAACTATTTTACAACAGATAGCAAAGTTAGAGTCTGATGTTGCAGTTGTGACAAAACTACTTTTAAAGTATGAAACTGTTTTTATTTTAAAGTTTGGCACTTTATTACCTAGAGGCTTAAACACAGAATGCTGTTGGAAAAATGTGATTTAATTGAGTAATTTTATTATTTAATTGTATAATAGTTTTATTGATTGATGGGTGTGACTATATATATTCTGTTATGTTACTGAAACTTTACTCCTTGAAGGCTTACAGTGGCCGAGGCGCTAGAGTTTGAAGACAATAAACCTGTTTTGGATCCTGGTTGGTGTTTCTGTGTCGTGCTGAATCAACTTTTCCAGTTTTAGTTTGTTTTGTTGCTGTTTATTACCTTCAAATATGCTGGTCTGTATACAAGCATTTATAAATCAATAATTGTTGGTTACTGCATTTTGAAGTATTAGTTGACAGTACTTGCTTAGGATTAGCCAGAGGAAGTACATGAGCAATGCCAGTTGTTGGTTAGGTTCGGTATGTTACTTCTCTGTTTCTCACTCTCCCTCCTCTGTCTGTCTGTACATCTATCTACCTCTCTCTCTCTCTCTCTCTATCTATTTATTTGATAACCAAAATACTAAATCAGCTAAATCTCTATCTGAAATTGTACAATTTTAATATTGCTACCAATTCCCTTACTGATATGTATTGTTTCCATGGATCTTTGCTTTTCACGTCAACATTTCTGTATTTTATACTGTTTTCACTAAGTTTAAGTTAACAAGTTTGATTTACTGTTGCTCTTTCTCCAGTCTTGCCACATCCCCTCTGGTCTTATGTATGCCTTTCTGAACAAAAAGTATGCCGCTTGTATTTCAGCCCCAATAAAAATATTCATCCATCCTTATATTCTTTAAAAAATAGCGCAAATGACATGCAATACTGTCAACTCATCACATTCTGAACTTGAAATCCTTTCACCAAGAGGATTCCACTAAATACTGCTGTACATATTTTGCTGTTAAACCAGCATTTGATTCCACCTGAAAAAAGGCTCACACACATACTCCAGTATTATAATTTGACTTACAGATATCTGGTGTGTTTTTAACATCTCAACTTAATGCTGAAACTGTATCTTGCCTTGAATCAGTTTCTACTTTTGCCTCTGATCTGCTAGTCCCATACCACCATCATTTTACAATTGTAGTTTATCAAAGAAAATTAAATTTAGGGCATTGATTATGTCAAAATTAAAAAAAAAAAAAGTCTGATCCTGATGGTATTCACCTATAAGACCTCCTATGCTGTAGAGTGCCATAGTTTGTTGTTAAGAAAACTCCAGAAAGCCTACCAAATATAGCTTAAATGTACATTTTATCTTACTTTTCCTGCCTCTCCCACCAGCCTAAAGCAAGATAGGGAAAATATTATTAAAGACATCGCGGGAAGATGAATTCATTATACTGGTACACTAAAAAATCTAAAAACATGTTGAATTTTGTGTGGGTTGGAACTCAACATGGCCAAGTGTCTTTGTCTGATCTGCTACTTCATTCTCAGATCTCTGTTATTTAAAATGTGACAAGTCCACTTTAAACTTTTAAAAGTAACACACTGGCAAAGGGTCCACCCTGGGTCCTTCGCAGGGGCTAAATTACAAATTTCAGCAACAGAAAGCTGATGGAAGATGATGAAAAGACTGGAGTCAGTGGCAGATAAAACCAGTGATCTACAGAGATGGATATAAATACAGTGATAAGATAATTTATTTAGAATCTAAAAAGCATGTATCTGGGAAACAGAAGGTAGCAGTGTTAGAACAGCAGCAGAGGAAAAAAATGTCATGCCAAAGCAGACAAATTGAAGAACAACTGAAGGATGGGTAATGCTATCTGACTAAATTTTCTGAATCAGTGAGAGATACGTATCAAAACACTTTTTTTTCAAAAAAAAAAAAATTCCCTGCTGTAAATGAAGTTACAACACTGGATAGGGAAATTAATAGAATGTACACATCAAGGAAGTAGATGGGTCCTTTCTACCCAGGGGCATTATCTATAAATGTTTTCCTTCTTTGATAAAAATGAATGGTTAATAAATAATGCCCAATTCCTCCGTAGCTTGGGGGTGAGGGCTTGTCATCTTGTGCGATTGGAAGGATAAAAGAAAGACATCAAACCTACCGTTTCCAATGAGATATTATTGTAAGTTACTTGAAATGCAGCTCCATATTGTTCTTTCCAGAAATAATGAATTTTGCTGAAGAATTTGAAATATTTATTGTCATAGGTTCATAAGCGTGTAATAGGCTAATGACTACAAGGGTCTTTTTAAGCCTAGCTATGCATCCCAAATCTCTGACAAGTTCTGGTACTCTTGATAAGTGTAAGCAAGGGTTTGGGAGGTGAAACATTTATAAGCACGGACCTGGGTGATGAACCATTTATAGTGTGCCTGTGTCCATTATAAACATGGGTGTCAAACCAGGGATGAATTTCCTGTTCCCCATCCAACTGTCCAAGTTACAGTTAATAGGTTTAGGGAGAAACTCTGCTTTAAATGGAAGGGGAGCTTGGTCCAAAGAAGGTGTAGTCTCTGGGATACATACATGTCTCTCCAGCAGGTAATATTTATACCAAAGACAAGGTTTAAGCCTTTAGAATGGGTGATTCTGGTGCTGTTTGTTTTACAGATATGCAGGAGATCCATGGGGGGTGAGTTATGACAATGCCTTGCATGCTAAGCATAGATCTACCCTCAAAAATCTGTAGAAAACAGAATACAAGGATAGAGCTTTGAAGCAGTCTGCTTAGGATATGCTA
Source organism: Protopterus annectens (assembly GCF_019279795.1). Lineage (NCBI taxonomy): Eukaryota > Metazoa > Chordata > Ceratodontiformes > Protopteridae > Protopterus > Protopterus annectens. The sequence goes on along the minus strand of NC_056748.1, from coordinate 630,458,704 downwards.
TTTACACCCTATATTCTTTTAGAAAGGAACCACTGTGGACATTGCAGTTGTTGGATGTGCCAGGTTAAGTAAATACCAAAGGGAGGCATTCTACTCAATGACAGGCCTGATGAATGCTGAAAACAGGGGAACAATGAACTCCTTGGACATAGATGTCATACCTTTGTTTATAAGTTACACAATGTAGAATGATTTTTTTCACTACTTTAGACATGTGATGGTCATATGCCAGATTATTGTCTATGTGAGTCCTCAAGTCCCTGACTACTGGGTCGACTCTTAGGAGTGCATTGTCAAAATGATAGTTATCAGGGGTAGGTGACTTTCCAAAGGATACTGTTATGCATTTCTTTTCATTTAGTTTTAGTCCATGGCTCTGGCATAAGTTGCTTGTCTGTGTTGGCCCTTCCTGGAGAACATTAGTGTTGGCGGGGGATTCCATGACTGTTCTTAATTTGCAATCATCTGCAAATTTAGTCAACCAGAGGTCCTTGACATTGGCCTTGACTTCAAAGAAGGAAATGCTGAAAAGGAGCAGACCCAGGACTAATCCCTGAGTGATTCAACTTGTGGCTGGCCTTCTGTAGAGATGGACTCCCCAATTCTAACTTCCTGGGTCCTGTCTATGAGCCAGCTGGATATTTACCGGGTGACATAAGGTTTAATACATAACCTCATGAGTCTGTCAATAATGCCTGTGCAGGGTATTGTGTCAAATACCTTGGCCAGGTCAAGGCATGTAGTACAGACCATTTTGCCCACATCCACTGCTTTGGTGACCCTCTCAATGAAGTCCATCAGTTTGAGTAGACATGACCTATCCCTGATGAAAGCAAATGGGGTTGGGTCCAGTGCTTGGAAGTTTCCTTGTAGGTCTGGACTTTCCACGGGCTGTAGACGGCCCACCTTTGTGCAGGCTGTTGCTCTTCTCCATTCATGAGACACGAGGCCTGTTTGGATGCTACAGTTAAATAGCAATTGCAGATGGCCTGATAGGTCATGTTTCATGATATTTAGAAGGCATCTTGGGATATTGTCTGTATCCATCTCTGCAGTGCTGTTGACCTTAGAGATTTGAGATTATATTTGATGGTATGTTCTAAAGGGAGGTAGAGGAAGAGAGACAGAAGGGTAAATTAGTACTGAATTTCTTTTTCATTGTGTTTGCTATACCTTCTGGCTCAGTACAGGGGGCTCCATGAACAATGAGCTCTCCACATAATTGTGTATTATCTTTTGTGGCTGTGGACATAGCTAAAGAGTGCCCTGTGGTTGTTCTTAGTCTGGGAGGCCAAATTTACCTGAAATTTGGCTATAATAGACTTTATTTGTCCTATGGGTTGTTTGTTTAGTTTAATGAAAGTGCTTTAATCCTGATGTTTGCTGCACCTCCTAATTTCTGCCAAGATTTTTTTCCTTCTGTTATACAGCTTATTGATGTTGTGATTCCACCAGGGCGGCTTATTTTTTGAGTTAGTTCTGCACGTGGGCACAGCTGCCTCTATGCAGCTATTAACATGCATGTATAGGGTTTCTGTAAGTTCATGTCAGTAAATATGAGACAAATTCTGTTACAGAATTGATGAATCCCTTGTGGACTGTGCAGTTTAGAGTAGTGCTCTAGAGTGGGGTAAAGTTGGTGGCAATCTTGTATATAAGCTGTTAGGGCTGCATTCAGCATTTGCTGATGTAGCACAAGGGCAGCACCAGCATTTGCATAGGAAGCTGTTGGTGATATTGTGGTGTCTTTAATGAGTAATAATACTGCATTCTGCATGTTAGTAACTGTAGTAAGCAGCTTGCCAGTGTAACGGGTGGCAGTAGTCTGACAAATTACCAATAGTACCAATGAACTAGCTACAGATCTGGTTTAGAGTAAAATGTAGAGTCATCCCCTAAAGATCAATGTTCAAGCAAATTGTTTGCACGTAGTCAAGGCTTTTGCAGTCTGTACATTGTGCCTCAAGGTGATCGACTGCAAACATACCTCTCAGCCTCTTAGAGCATGAAATCTGGACAAATCCATAAATAATGGGGGGACAAAGGGCCAAAAATATGGACACTTTTAAATATCGCTCTTACAAACTTAGAACATTGATAGAATAACAGGTTTTGTGTTGGCATGACATTTCTGAAGGGTATGAAGTCTGAAACTCAAATGTCTGTCATTATTTTCTGACTCCAATCTTTAATTATTTGCCAATGATTTTCCAGAAAATCATAATTTTATAAAAAAAGGACCAAAAAATATGAGGCAAAAATCTGTACAGTTGAGCGGTATGACTGCAAATCTACTACACTGTATATTTTAAAGTGAAAATCAATTCTCCCACAACTGCCTCAAGGTGATCGGCTGTAAATCTTCTACACTGTATATATTTTAAAGCAAAAATCAATTCTTCCAAATAGAAGAAATTGTTCAGTGCAAGTATTCTGTGCTATTTCAGGTACTCTGTCTGTTTTTTCTGAAGAAGTGTGCTAGTTTTCAGCTGGTAGCTTGATAGTACATCTATAAGATAATTATTATTTATAAAAACACCATAGTCTTGTGGCAGTAGGTCTCAGTGTTGAAAGGTGTTCCCTTATATGCACTGTTATATCTTTGCCAAAGGGGTATCCAAACAACAATAAAATCTTAGCTAATGAAAGCAGTTACACCCAGAATGGTAATTATCTAAAAAATGCACTGCTATTTTATTTGCAGTCTCATATATTGAAAACATAACCAGAACTGAAGTAGAACTTCAGAGTACTCAATAATTGTACATTACAGAAATAGCAACAGTCACTAAGTTTTAATAATTTTCAAAATGTATATGTAAAACAGCTGGTCTCGTTATATTACAGCAATATATGAGCTTATATACAATCAACTAATACGAAGATTTTATGATAAATGTCAAAGGAATCAATGTTCTTCATCCAGCTCTATAGATTCAGTGCTCATTAGTGCATGCAAATAGAATTAAATACACACTAACATGTCAGTCATATATTATACAAAAGACTTTGCTGCTATAACTAGTAAAGAAGGTACTTGCATTTTGAAATATCATCTCAAAC